>NC_031769.1:85042215-85208832 GCF_001522545.3 Parus major
TTAAGGTAGGGTTCACAAGTTGATCCTACTTTTCAATGGCCTAAACTGCTGTCAATTCTCAGCAATGACCGATAATTGGTCAGGAGAAAAGACTCTAGGCAGTTCTCAGCAACTTCAACTTTCTTAAAGGTAAAGTAACTTCATGACACATGCTAATGAACTCATTAAGAAGAAGGAGAAAGGAGGACCCTAAACAAAGTATTCCCTTCTCTGTCTGTAGAACAGTCTGAGGCAATCATCTACATGCCCCAAAGTAATAAAACAACTTAAGTAATAACACAAGACTTGAAAAAACTAATGATGTAATTAGATGAGCGTATGTTGAGAATATGATTAGAGGTTTTTCAGGAATTATCATACCTGTGCTTTGGTAGATTATTTCATGAACTCTTGAAAACACCTTAGCCCAAATACCCAGATTTTCCTTCTTCCTATTTTTTTAAAATTATTTTCATTAAGGAGTTGTACTTAGCTCCTTAAGAGATTATTTTTCTGGTTTTATATTTAGTTCTCTTTTTAGATCACCAACATAATTGAGTCACAGAATCATTTTGGTTGGAAAAGACTTTTAAGACCATTGAGTCAAACCATTAACACAGAATTGCCAAGTTCACCACTACACCATGTCCCTTACTGCTACATCTGCATGTCTTTTAAATACCTCTGGCGACAGTGAAGACAGAAGTCCACCACTTCCCTGGGCAGCCTGTTCCAAAACCTGTCAACGCTTTTGGTGAAAAAAATTCTTCCTAATATCTAATCTAAACCTCCCTTGATGCAACTTGGGGAAATTTCCTCTCATCCTGTGTCTTGTTAACTGGGAAAAGAGGACAACCCCCACCTGGCTACAGTCTCCTTTCAGGAGTTGTAGAGAGGTAATATTCCCCTAAGCCTCCTTTTTTCCAGGCTAAAAGAACCCCAGCTCCTTTAGCCACTCCTCATAAGGCTTGTGCTCCAGACCCTTCACCAGCTTTGTTGCCTTTCTCTGGAAAGCACCTCAATGTCCTTCTTGCAGTGAGGGGCCCAAAACCAAACACAGGATTCAAGATGAGGCTTCACCAGTGCCAAGTACAGAGACAATAACTTCCCTAGTGCTGCTGGCCACACTATTCCTGATCCAGGATGCCACTGGCCTTCTTGGTCACCTGGGCGGTAATGGCTCATGTTCAGCCACTGCTGACCAGCACTCCCAGGTCCTTTTCTGACAGGCTGCTTTCCAGCTCTGCCCCCAGTGCTGCATGGAGCAGTTGTGACCCAAGTACTAGGACACTGCTGGTCTTCACACAATTGGCCTCGTCCCATTGATCCTCCTTATCCAGATCCCTCTGTAGAAATTTGTTGCCTTCAGCAGATCAACTCTCCCATCTAACTTGGTGTCACCTGCAAACTGACTGAGGGTGCCCTCAGTCCCCCCATCCAGGTCATTGATAATAATATTAAACAGGAGTGGCCCCAACACTGAGCCCTGGGGAACCCTAAAAGTGATCATCTGCCAGCTGAACTGAGCTCTGAGAACTCCTGCTCTCTAGGCCAATCATCCAGTCAGTTTTCTACCCAGTGAGCAGTACACCCACCCAAGCCATGAGCAGCCAGTTTCTCCAAAAGAATGCTATGGAAGACAGTGTCAAAGCCCTTCACTTTTAGATGTGGATGTGCTGTGTTTTAATTTATAATTTTAAATTAGTGGCTTATAAATGAGAAGTACCCACTTTTAATAACTGGTGAAACAAAACAGAAAAAAAGAAAAAAGCAGTATGCCTTTTCGTGAACTGTTGTCATAAATCTTGCAGGTATGTAATTAAGTTCAGCACTGCTTTGATAAAAGTTCAATGTTTCATGTACATACAAGGTGATGAGATATGACATAATTCTTCAACATGTGTACCACACGTGATTAACTTAGAGAACCCCATATTAACTCAGTCTGGTTTCAAAGCGATCCCATCTGTGGTTTCTATGTGTGAATACATCCATATGCAAACTGAAACACAGAGATCCACAGAAGTACTGGCTTTACTCTGAAGTACAAGCAGACCATAAATGAATAACTGCATGGCTCTCATCATGTAGGAATTAGCTTCTGCTTGCACTTCCATTTAGCTCCTCCCTTCTCCCACGCTTTCTTGTTTCAGAACTCCAGAGGAATTTGGTCTCTTTTCAGTTTAAGCATACCAAACCGCAAAGGCTCCAGGAAGTGGAGCTGGCATTGCACTCTGCTGTCTAGGGCTTCTTTATCACAATCATATTTTAGGACGGAGATTAAAGCCAAATGGCCCTCATTATCAGCTCTCTGCTTTTCCTGCAATTTCATTCATAGTTATATTCCACTAAATTAGCGCATGTACTGCAGGTACAATGGAAAGATGTAAGTTCATATATAAATAGCCAAAAGTACACTTCCAAAAGTATCACTGCCTTTCCAGCCTATAGCTGCTGGTGGCAGTTCTCATGCAGAATTCTGCCCTTGTGCAAGATATTTCATGCTTTATACAAACTGTGCAGATGTTTTGTAGTTGTGGTGTCAAAGTTTTGTGTATGACATGAACAAAAGCATTAAAATAAAGATGTAAAAACATTTAAAGAGCAAACTGAAAAAAGACTGGGACAATGGGCAATGTTATTCAGAAAATAGACTATATTAATTTAATAGCAGCTTGATTGTTGCATCGTTCCTCGTCTATACACCATGCATGGTTACTTGTAATCTACAAGTAACATCAGAGCTGAGGCTACAGCCTCCCTGTCAGAATACATGTGATAAAGAGCTCTTCCTAGTGGCAAGGCTCTAAAGGGCAGTGATGCAGTTCTCATTTTACCCATTAGAAGGCAGGAGAACACACAAAACTCAATCTCTGCTGTTTCACTTTACTGAGCCTTTTTCATCAATCCCATCGATTTTGCCACAAGTCCTGCATAAAAGTCATAACCTTATGGAAACATCCCCATCTGCTTCCAGAAAAATCACTTGGATGCTATATCATCATTCTTCTAAATGATCATTTTTCTGCTTCAGGATCTGGTGAAGGAGGAAATTTACCTATTCCCTTAATAGAATCAAGAGGAGGCTGTACTGTCAATGGCTTTGGCAGAGCTACTCCAATATGTAAAAGATGAAACCTTTCTTTTCAAATGCAATTTTCCTCTTTATGATCTTAATCTGAACAGGTCTCTTTTCATTTTAAGTCTGCTGGACTGCACAAGCTCTGGAAGGGGGAGATGAGCTGGATCTGCCCATGTCCCATGCTGTATGGATCATAGGTTGGAAACTGTAGATTCTCATTATATATATTCAAGAATATTAACCCAAGGATAGCAAAGCAGTAAGCTCATGTTGCAACTTCCACAGCAGAATTGCCTTATTCTGGTGGGTAGTACATGGCCTGTCAGCTGTTTCCATGTTCACTTCTTGGCTGTTCAGATTGAGATCATAATGGGGGAAACAACATTTGAAAGAAAGGTTTTCTGATACAAATTGGAATAATTCTGTCAAAGTCGTTGATAGCATTGCCTCTTCTTGACTGTAGTGAGGGAATAGATGAAGAATTTGGAATTTAAGTCTAGATTTTGGAAGTTTAGTAGCAGAAGCATAAAGAAAGTATTTGAAAGATAGATGAGCTGTTACAGGGCTGTCTTACTAGTAAGTGTTCCCATCAACAATTTTTTTTTTTAAATTGTATTCTGAAATAAAATAGCAGTGTTACTAGAAGAGAATTATATATCATCTTTGCTTGAAAACAGCAAGGTGACAATGAAATTTTTATTTTATGATAATGAAGAATTACTGAGACACTCAGGGAAAACAAAAAACACATGGATGCTGCCTAAAAAACAAACTAGGATTGTTCCAATAAGAGTAGAACCTGCATGCAATAACAAAGGACTCTCACTAAATAATTCAGTGGATTAAATAAGTATGTTTTCATGTTGTTATCAACTCACTGTTTTTCCAAATGGCATTATTGTGAGTCAGACTTGCATGGTTTCTCCATTTTGTTTCTCTTTCCTATTTCCTTCCATTTTTCATTTTTTCACTGAAAACCACAGGAAAACATTTTTGTAGTGAGAATATCATTCCTGCTGATCATATATCATTTGCAAGCCAAGTGAATTTGTTCCACATGACTTTTGAATATATACTGCACAAAATGTCTGGCAATATAGAGAATCTGGTAAAGAGGTGTCTAGCATATTTTCATTACAGACATGTATTTGAATCAGTATTTAATTAGTAATGCATAGAGATACATCTTGAGAGCTGAGAGTGAATCCCCCTTCTCCTTTGATTTTGCTTAGGATAAAAAAGCCCTGGCTCAGTAGTACAGATTAGAGACAGAGGGGGAAGTAAAAAAAGAAGTATTGCTGTCTGCATATTCACTTCTAGACAGGTTTTTCCACACACTGCAGTGCCATTGCCTTGAAAATGCAGATCCTTGGTGAGCAGAGATTTTATGTCTGTGTAGCAGGGCACATATATTGTATCATCTTTAATAATCAAGGGCTGTTACAGGGTTATACAGAGTTTAGGCCTTGGATCAGTCAGCAACAGGTAGCTGTAATGGCACATCTGCATTTTGCTGCCTGATTATACTCAAAACTCTCACCATTTGTATAGTGGTCAGGGGATTTGGACTGTTGGAATACTCTGCATGTTTCTTTTTGAAATTGAAATAATATCGCAGTTATGTTTGTGCAGTTGGATTGAGTGCATCTCTAGTCTGAGGGTTAGCTCTTTGCTTAGTCCTCCTCACCTTTAACTTTACTCCAAACAAAACACTGCATTGCAGTCCTTTATTATTTATTTCAGTTTTCCTAGATAAAATTTGCTAAATACAGCCATCTTGCCATTCAGTCAAATGAGATGGGACAGTTTTACGAGGTTCCTTCCACACAAGAGGCTGAGTCTTGTGGTGGTGTGTTGCTTGCCTGATGTTTTTAGCACAACTCACAAAGCCCATTAGGGTTTAGGTATCAGAGAAATATGCAAATTCAAAACAATATTCAAATCAAGCAAATAACTAAAAGAAAAAATTTTCACCTTTCTTAGTGGAAAATGAGAGCATCATATCTGAAATTTCTGTAGGTAGGTTTCCTATTAAAGTGTTTTGAGAAAGAGCCACAGCAAAAATGCTTTCTCTTCATTGATCATTTCTCTTATCCAAGACACATAGCCTATAATTTGAGAAAACTGTTTCTCTGCCACAATGTTTTGTTAACCTAACTTACCTTAGTGCAGTACAACTCAGGAATAGCTCCAGAAATAGGAGCAGCAGGCACACTGAAAGCACAGCATGTAGGTCTCTGCTGAAGATTTATCAAAACCTAGATGAACCTATGATAGACTGGGTAAAATTCCTATCACCTGATTTTTAGAATTTTGGTCTCAGTCACACTGCACTAGAAAAGCTTCATTTGTCATCAAGGGAGAGAAGCTGGTACCTTTGGAGAAAGTCCACTGCCGTATTTTATATCCCTGCAATAGGCTGGACTGTAGTTTTAACTGTAGACATTAACTTCACTCTCAGGTGAGCAGGAGAGACTGTAGACAAAGCTGGATTTTTCTGCTTGAGCTTTCACCTGGCCACATATTCCAAATTTGTGCTACTTCTTGGATAAGTAGAAGCTTTTTATGTAACTCTCCATTTTGATGACTGTAACCAATGGTTTCTGCTTTTCCTCTAGGAGCCAAGCCATGGTCCAACATCATGGAGATACTGGAGGAGAAGGATGGGGTTGACACAGAACTACTGGTTTATGCAATGACCTTGGTTAACAAGGTTTGTTTCCTTTGTTAGCATGACTGGTGGAGATAATATTAGTGTTTTCTATTGTATAATGAACTTCCCTGTTGAGAGTATATGACGGAAGAGACCGGTCACAGAGGAGTTGCAGAACACGGTGTAATCAATCAGTGCTCTCCTGTTACTTGTGCTGCAGCCACCCAGAGGCAGCAGCCGGGAGTAGAATTGTTATTTTGGTGGATGTTGTGTGGAATTGTGGTCTGACTGGCTCCTCTCCCAGCGCTGACTCTGCAGTGCTAAAGGAAAAGGCGACAAACTAACTCGACAGACTATCCAAGGGGAGAAGGAAAGCAAGCTCTGGTGAAAAGATCACATGCTCACAAAAGCCTATGTTGTGCAGTTTTCATATAGTTTTTGTGGGTTTTTTGCTGCAATATAAATATGATGAATTTAACAGGTCTGAGTGCTAGGCAGAGTGCTTCTGCTTAAAAAAGATTACATTTTTTCTTATTTCCTTATATTTTCTGGTGATAGGATTTGCAAGTGATAGTTCTGCAGTAAAGTCAAATATTTTCTGAAATACTGACTTCTGCTGTTGGGAGAGAGAAAATGGAAACTCCTTGAAAGTTAGAAATTTATTTGTGTAAATTCCTTAAAAACCAGCATCTAGTCATAGACAAATTGTAGCAGGAGGTACTAAAATTAAAGATCATTTTTTTTAAAAGAGCACAGAAAACCAGCATAATCTTGGCAAACAAAATAATTGTGTGGTTTATGGTTATACTTAATAAGGCAAAGTATTAGAAAATACTATTACTCATTGTATTCACTTGAAGATGCTGAATTTGTTTGTGTAGGTTACACACCAAGCTGCCAGATTATTGGGCTCTTGGCTACATGATTGGAATTGCGGGTTGCTTTTTGTTGGGTTTTTGTTTGTATTTTTTTTATATAAATGATTTCTTAATGGCAGATATTTTCCAGCAAATATGTCTGAGACAGACTAACCTCCCCTGTGGATATTACTGTTCTTACTGTACTTATGCTTAGAGTCACCCTTGCTTTTATTTCTGCAGTAGTAAGGTTCCTCTTAAGTTTAAAAGACCACCTTACCTTACTTCTGTACTCTTTCTGAAAAGCATCATCTGTTATATATGCTTCTGTCTGTAGCTGCTATTAAAGCCAAGGTGACCAGTCATTAATGTCTCTTCTTTACACCTTGTTTTAGGTACTGATTCCACTTTCTGAGATAGTTCTCATCATTGTTTGCGCAGTTGTAACCTACCTGGTGTTTGACTTCCTCTAAGATTTTCCCTGCTGACACTTATTATCCTTTAAGTCTGAGTTTTTCAGTACATTTAAAGCTATTTTTAGGGGGAAGTAATTTTTTAAAAACATACAAAAAAAAAAGCATTTCGCAGTCAAAGGAGCAAGGCAGTTATGAAGATCAAGGAAGAGTGGAATCCCACAAATCCACACTTATAATTATGATCTGGCTTATGGGCAGCTTTATGGTGTTTTTAATGGGATATTTTTCATGATTATAGGGAAAACAGCAAGCAGCATGTAACAGTTATAATTTTTTCCCCCACAGAGAATACAAAGACAGCTCAGAAGGTTTCAGCTTCTCTAGACAAGGAAATGTCAAAGTTTTCAATGAGGGCAGAGTCTTCATGAAGGATTTGTCTTACGAAAGCATGCTTGTACTCTTTTTTTCTATCTCCACCTATCCATTTACAGACTGTTTTCCTTCCTGCTCCAGAGCAGAAAACATATCTGCCCAGACATAAGAATTGCTCCAGTCCTTTCATCCTCTCCCTCTCTTTTATTGATGCTTAACCGAATTAGTTATGCCAATATTTTATTAAGCCTCTTTTAATTTGTCAGGGCTTAGGCATTAATGAATCTCTTAAATGAGGGTGATCCCAATGTAGACGCTTCTGGTTATGCACAGCTCCAGTATAAATTTTGTGATCTTTCTTGGAGTAGTTAGAAATTGAATTTGGTATGCTTTAGGCTCTGAAAATGGATCTGTGTAATGACAAACCATCCAAAGGAAAAATATTTTATTTCTATATTTGGGAGTTCAGTTGCCCAGTTCTGGTCAACAACATGCAGTGAAAATTGGATTTACAGTGCTGTGTGATTTTAAATTATAATAACCAATAAAAGGCTGCTGACAGCAGCAGTTGCCTGTAAATACTACCTTATGCTGCTGTTTTTCCAGTCTACATCTTGCCTTACATTGGATTTCAAAAAAGCTATACTTGAAGGTGGGTGATCTGCACATCAACATTGAGATAATTTCCTGTAATTTTTGGAAGTAAATGCTCAGGTGATCTGACTGTTCCTCCACCATCTTGCAGGTAAAATATCATATCCTACTGTGCATGAAGGCAGAATAGTTGCTGTCCATGTCATTTGGAACTGAAAGCCTCATAATTGAACACTTTTTTTATTATAATATTTCAACATCCAAGTTAAAGTTCTACTGAATGCTCAGTGTGAGAACTGCATTTTGTTAATCCTTAGACTTGTACTCAATTCTAGGTGTCAGTTTAGGAATGAACAAAATAAATGTGGTATCTGTTCTCAGCACTGTTCAGGATGTTTTAGTTTCATAGTTTTCAGTGGGTTCTAAACAGAGACTTAAATGCTGTTCTGGAGGGAGACAATATAATTAAAGCCTGAACATACAGCCTTAATACTTAATTGCTCTTTGTGCTAGGAATTCCTGTTGTAGTGAATTTCACCAGTCAATAATCCTGTAATGACTGAAGAAAAAAACATTGCTGTGTTGTGTTTAGTTAGGAAAAAAAAAAAAAAAAAAGTATGTTGCTGATGCACATATTTCAGTGTCTTATATCACAGGAAAGAGGTGCTTTAACAAGACAGCAATGTCAGCTGCCCATTTTCCTCTCATTACTCATGTAATCCAGAGCTATTTCTCTGAATGTAAAGCTTCCTGGTGTAGGGAGGCAGCCCAGAGGGGCTGCTGTTCAGAGCCACCTTGGAAAAGATGGTCTACGGAAAAACAGTATTCACAGAGCACAGTTCATCCCATCTGAGGCATGAGACGATGTAACTCTCCTTGGAGAGGGCCTGGGTTTTGCATCTCTTTCCCTTGATCTTTCTCTCCTCTACTGGGAATATAGATAAATTACTTAGCTAATTGAATGGGAGAGAGGAAACTTCTTCAGAGTAAACTTCCCTCTAGTGAGCTAATCCAGAAAAACTGTGTTGCTTCCAGCCTGTGCTCTCAGGTATTTTGCAGCAACAGCTCTGCATAGACCGGTAACTGTGGTCAGGGATGTGTTGCCCTGCCAGGTAAGTGGCACAGTGTGTTCAGTAGTTTCTGTTCAACTAGTGCAGGATTAAACTAGTTTTTCTGCATCATGCATAAGGAGCACTAAAAAATCAGCACAAACTGACTAGAAATCAGTAGCAAGCTGGAATAGGAATTAAGGAGTCGGTGTACCTTTAATAGGACTTCAATCTGAGCGGGAGGAGGGGATTCACTATCTCTGTAATAGAAACCAATTTGTGCTCAGGGAAGATGACTGCTGCTGCAGGTGTGGAGGACAATAGGCACATGGGGCAGGATATTTCCTGCTATCCTGACATCACATAGCTGTGCATTGGACTTTTTCTTCTTAAGGCTAAACTTACAGGAATCAGTGGAAACTGAGCTTTACTCTTTTTAGCTAAATGTTTTGGGGTTTTTTCTCCCTCATTGCTTTTATCCCTGATTAACATTCTCCATTCTTTAAGTCTGTTCTTGAATGCAGCCAGAAAGAATCCAACTGTGTATTTTAAAGACCTACATTTTCCATACTTTTTGGTATAAAATAACAACATTGATTTGTTTTTCCAATTATTCATTTTTCTACAAAGTGCAGAGAGTTGTTTGTTAAAAGCTGTGTCACTTGTTATTTATTTTCTGTTGGTGTCTATAATCCCACATCATGGGTTTTACTTTATTTAAATCATGCATAGCACCACTTGCCACCCGCTTTTAAAATCCTTTGTTTAACTCTTTTCAAAACAAACAGATTTAAATGTTTTTTCCTTTGATTCCTAGACACTGTCAGGACTGCCAGATCAAGACTCTTTCTACGATGTGGTGGACTGTCTGGAAGAGCTAGGCATTGAAGCTATTTCACAGAGACACTTGAACAAGAAAGGAGCAGACTTGGACTTAGTTGAGCAATTTAACATTTATGAGGTAACATAACATGCCCTGCTTTATGCATCTTTCAGCTTGTGCAAACTTCAAAGCTGAGAGGAGGGGGGAAATGTAACCTAGGTGAAATTTGGTTATCTCTCCTATTTTTAAAGAAAAACATCTGGTTGCTGTAAGTAGTAAACACATTTCTATATGTGACCTCCTATGGCACATAGCTGCCTTTAATGCAAAGGCATTTTATGTTAAAGCTGGGGCATAGTCCAAGGCAAACCAGCACATTTACTAGCCTCCTTTCTGCAACTGCTAGTTGCACATGCTGAAGCAAGTAGATGTTCTTCCCATGTGCAAAAGTATTCAGCGCGTCAAAAAGGTTCGGCTGAGCTCAACATCACAAATACCACTTGTTCTACAACTGAATATCCAGCAAGTCCCTGTTCAAGAGTTTACACTGGACCAGATCCTATGCAGTTTGCAGCAATGGAGTAATGAGTGACTCCACATTTACCACCTAGGTATAAAATAACTACTTCTGAAGCAATTTATATGCAGCGGTAGGATATCCAGTTTCTTAATAATTAGCCTTTTTTTCAGACTGTGGGAAGTGTTGGAGTTAGGAGGTTTAGGCTGAAGTTGTAATGTAAATATGAATTAGTGGTCTAATGTGAAAAAATTAAATTACTTCATCTCTGCCTAAGTCCAGCAAAGGATTTGACAGATTTGATTCTCCTTTTTCTCCATCAATTCTACTCCCATACCACTTCACTAACTAGCAGAGTTAAGCTTTATATACAGCAATTTTTAGGAAAAACAAGAGAATGAGAGGGCTTAATAATGTTCTTTCTTTTTCTGTCATCAGAGGCATCATCTTATAAAGCCCTTTTAAAAATATAAAGATTAATCTTAAAAGGATGGATTGTTTTTTGTGCATGCTGCACCTACTGAAAGACTTAATTGTAGAATTGGCAGTTGACTTGGTTGGGTGCCAGCTTTTTCTTGATGACCAAATTAAATTTAAACATGTCTATGCAGGTTCTTCCTTTTTTCTGTCAATCCTGTTCTTTTACCTGAAAAATCTTTTTCCTGACAGAAACAGATTCTACACCCCAAGCAGAGATATCTCGCTTCCCCCTTTGATTTGTTTTTTTTTAAAAAAAAACTTCTGGTAATAATTACCAGAGTAACAAGACTAATAGAAGACAGGCATTCTTCTGATGACATACATTGCCCTTTCTATACCTCTGCCTGTTGGGGTGGATCTTTCTCATACAATGATTATTTAAATGTTAGGCTGCATTTCAGATGCAGAGAGTGACTAGTTACTATGTTGTTTCTGCCAGGGGTATCTCATGTACCATAAGATAATACTTTGTTTCTATTAGAGGTACCTCACATTGGCCCATCAGGGGCATGCAGCAGTTTCAGATATTTGGCATTGCACCCATGCTTTAGTCCTCTTCTATTTCCAGCACACTCTAGATGGTAACTTCCATTTACTCACTACAACTTTCATGTCTGAACATGAGGAAATGTTGAATCTGTCAATGCATGGAGTTTTTTCCTGTTGACTTAACTAGAACCAAGTCTTCACCCAAGTATTTTGGATGGATATAAAGAGAACTAGTTGTCCAAGACTGCTCAGCTTCCTTGAAACTTCAGTCCCACATTAAAAAGAAAACGGATTAAGAGATATATAAACGTGTTGTTATAGTGTTGTATGCACGGCATTAGTATACAATTCCATTGGTAGAACTGCCACACTGCACTAATGAGTAGACAGCAACTTTCAGGGGTGGCTGTAGAAACAGCGATGCTAATAGGATTTAATCACGTTGAGACCAGGCAATTTTTAAGCCTAGGTGTGAAGACCTGTGGCAGCTGAAGCGACCGTGTCAGCCTTCTTCCTCTCTTTCTCAGGTGACACTGAGGCATGAAGATGGAGATGAGAGTGCTGAGCCCCCTCCCAGTGGGCGCAAGGATCGGAGGAGGGCCAGCCTTGGTGCTGGGGAGCGCAGGGGGCTGGAGCGCAGGCGGAGCCGGAGGCACTCGGCACAGAACGTCAAGAGCACTTTGTCAGCCCCCGCCAGCCCCTGCGGGCAGTCGAGCTTCGTGCTGAGCCATGAGCAGCGCGTGGAAGAGCTCAGTGAGAGGTAAGGCAGGAGCTGAGGGATACTTCTCTCTTCTCCCATTACTTTCTGTCCGTTGCACTTCATTAATATGAAAGGCTTTTCTTTATCTTTCTCTTTTCATTGAAATAAAAATGAAAAAAACTAAAAGCATATTTAGAGTTGAAATACCAGCGCAAAAAAGGAAATGGATTTAGAGGTGACTTACCTACATAGCTAAATTCTTCAGCACCATCCACTAAGTAAGTGGACCCAAACCACATGAGATAAAGCATTTGGTGTGAGAACTAACTCAGCTTAATTTCATCCACTTATAGATTTTATATTCACTATGTCCACATAACAGAAAATTGTAACAAGAGCATGGTAATGTTAATTCAGAGCTATTTGTCCTGTATATGTTACAGTTCATTCTTATTTTTTTTCCTCCTCTTCATTCCAGCATAAATATTTGCCTTTGAAGCTACATCATAGTAGTGAATATATCTAATATTTTATAATTAGGAAAACAGAGGCACTAATGGCTAGCTGAGCACAGTCTGCAACAGCGGAGTTAGTTGAAGATGGTGTCTTCGCCAGTCCTATGATGGTTGGCTTAGGCTGTGTGTGCTTAGGAAAAAAAAGGAGGTTCAGATCCTCAGCGTGTCTGACTGCTGCTCAGGAGGACTGGAAGTAATTTCACCCAAATTAGATGTCTGATCAGGTCTCCTCTCTTTGATGTCAGTGGAGTGCAGCAAGCACTGGTGGGCCTTCAGTTATCTAATGTGCTCTACACCCCTGAAATTTCAACCGAGAAGAATCAAGCTCTGAGACTGGCTGTTTGTTGACTCTAAGGGAATCTGGCTGCCTAGCTCAAGTGGTGAAACATAAACTGCAGACAGCAAAAGCTGGACACTGTCATCTCACTGCTGAAGATGCAGTTTGAAAAACTGAAGTGTGGTCTGTACAAGAGCATATCTCATATTAATTATAACTTTTGGGAAATTCATTGAAGATTTCTTTTGGTTAACAGGGGATGTAAACTTAGAGCCTTAAAATCCTATGTTGCATGTAAAGCACTCTTCTTGAAAAGAGAGCTGGGTTGACTAAAGTTTAATCTGGCAACATCAAAATGTAAGACTCCAGATAACTGAAACAGTAGTTGCATGTTGTATGCCACAAAAATAGCACTTTATTTTCTTCCTTTTTTCAATTTTTCTTTTTGGTATTCAACAGTAGATTAATATTTATTTTCCATCACCTTCTGTGGCCTGGTCTTTAGTGGGCTGACAGCTGAGAGCCCCATGGTCTTACAGACTGAAAACAAGGATGACAGTGAATTTGAGGATGAGTTTAAAGCATTTTCAGTGTGAGTGCAGCTGGGAGCTTCAGCTGCTCTGCATGGGATACCTTGTGCATGACCTTGGGCCCTGCTTCAGGACTTAACAATATGACTGGGAATCTGTAGCCATGGATGTGGAACAGATATTTATTATTATATGATTTATACAGGGGTTTTTTGTTGAACTGATGAATTTGGATTAGAAAGGAGGAGATGCTTCAACTCTGCAGAAATCTTTCCCTTACTGTTAATTAATTAAACAAATAGAAGCCATCCAGGACAACAACTTCTACCATTATGTTTTCTCACTATTACTGTGTGTGCTTGCTAGGTTTATTTTGCAGTCTTCAGTAACTTTTAATAAATGTATGTGTGAGCTAATTTTTAGTGGGAATAGAATAGAGGGAATAAAAACACAACAGATTCGTTTCAGAAGCTCTTTGAAGTATTTTTAAACCAGCATAAAATAATTTCAATAATTGTGCTTTTCTGCAAAAAAAATTATCCAGTTCTGCTCCACGGCTCTTTGTCAGTGACATATTTAAAGCATAATTTAAGTTCAAATACAAGAAAAAAGTCTGTATCTAAGAAGTCAATTTTAATTTCATGTTACTGTTATCTTCTGTAGGAAAATAATTAAATTATTTTTGATTCCATTTAGAATGGAATCTTCTCAGCTTGCTCACCAGGCTCTGTAAGGAAACAGGCATTCAATTATGAATGTGTGTAATTCTGATCTTTGCATGTTAGTTAAATAAAAATACTGCCTCAGCCTCCACCCCCATTCTCCAGTCCTCTTAGCAGTTAAAGACAGGGAATATTATTTGTAGCTGGCAAATCAGATTTTTTTTCCCATGGGACATTAAAGACTACAAAGTATGTTCAGGATTTGAGGATGCAAGCTCTATGCTCAGTGAAATTGTTTAAGTTACCATGAAAAGAAGTTAATCAACTGTTGGATCTTCTATAATTCTTATTTTTTTGGTAAAGTGTTTCTGGTAAACAAGCTTTTCAAATCAGCAGATTCTGTCCTTCACATTTTTAGATTCATTATCTGCCCAAATCTGTAGTTGTGGTAGGAAGAGGAAAAACAGCCTCCCTGCTGTATTGTGTTCCAGTAAGTCTCAACTTTCAGTGAAATAGTCCAGATGTGTGCAACAGTATCTCTACACCTGATAGCTAAACTAAGACAAAAAAAAAAAAAAAAAAGGAAAAGCCTTATGGCTTCTATTCATGAATGTTTAGGCAAAAGAAATAGTGAAGCTGAGTGAGTACTTTAAGGTTTTTACACATTTATAGAATTTGAATTAGACTTAAATGGAAAGAGGTTTTCTGGAATCAAATTTTAAAATTTGAGCACATGGTCTTCAATGCAAGATGTTTATTGGTTTAAAGGACTTGAATAGAGCATCATAAGTTTAGATCTTGTGGCAATTTGTATTGAAATTTTAAAATCCTGTGTTAGAATATGGTGCAGGCATCACCTGATTTTGTCAAAATAAATGCTCATTATGACCCTGCTGCTTCCATTGTTAATGTTGTAGAGAGGAATCTATACAAATGGATAAAAATTACTTATTACCTTTGTAAATTGAAAATCACTTCTGTTCAGCCATGAAAGAACTAACTGTCTCCTGCTAATGACCTTTTGGTTCATAACTCTGGACCCTCTTGAGAAAGGAAAAAAATTTGGCAGTAAGTTTTTGCAGTGCTGTATTTCCCAAAAAATAACTATGAGATGAATTTCAGTCTTTATTTCTTCACTACATTTTCTTTCCCGGTAGGAATTGTAACAATATTGACAATAATCTTACTGTATTGTTCCTGCTGAAAGTTCTAAACTACGTGTGTGGTTGCAGATGTCTTATGTCTGGTTTTACAGTGGATTAGACCCAACGGAATTGCTTCTGATGGCGGTTAGAGATTGAAGTCGCACTCTTACACTGTACTAAATTTTATTTTGGGAAGTATTCTAACTTATTTTTGGACTTCTGCACCAAAATCAGTAGAAGGTTCAAGTTCTTTCCCATCATTCTCCTTCCCACAATGTTCATGTTTCTTTTGTTTCTAGCTCGTCAGCTGTTTTGGCAAGTGCTTTGCTTTTGTTTACCACATCAAACAGGTTGTCCACAGTCATCTGCTTTGTGTCAACCGATAAGTCTTCCAAAAAGAGAGAAATTCATGGTGCTGGTAAAACAACCAAAAAAAAAGACAATATTGGCCAGGTTCTGTTCTGTCTCACAATGCTCTATATCCAGAAAAGTTGTCTGAATTCAATGGAGTTGGTCTGATCTACGCCAGGCTAATTGAGAGCAGACTTTGGGTTTTGAGCTGGGAAAAGTTGACTGTAAATGCTAAGGGCGACCAAAAAGAAAACTTGCAGGCCTTTTTCATCCATTTGGCAGCCTTTTTCCAAACTAAATGTATTGTTTTTTTGCCTGTGGTTCAAAGCAAATAAGGATCCAAATCTGCTTTGTGTTAAAATAGTTTTCATGGAGAGCAAAGCCCAGCCTGATGTGCTTGTAACTAAATAAATAAGTAACGAAGTTGATAACAGCTATTAACTTAAGAAATACTGAAGGTTGATTTAAAGGTCTGTCCGTACTGCAGCATACTTTAAGATGCCTGTCCTGACCAGCAGCAGGTCTGCTTTGCTAAAAGTTCCCTGTCTTACCAAAATGGCATAGAGCACCAATAAGCCTGGCAGGAACTTCAGTCTTGTTAACATAATGTTTTAAATAGTGTGCTGGAGGTACCTCCTAAGGTTTTCTGCCCTGGTCCAGACTGAGTGCTCTCAGTCTGTGGTCTAGCATGCTGCTTCTTATGCAGTAAACTTTTAAACACATTCTTCCATGGATTGCGTTGTTTGTTCGGTTTTCTTTTCTTTTTAAAGTAAAGCTAGTTTTTTCCAGCCACACCATGGATAAAGTCAGGGAAAAAATGTAAGGAGTGGCATGGAATTTGCACTAAATTTATGTTGTTATTGTATGCAGTGATTTCTGGCTAAATAAGCATTAAAAAGCAAATTTCTGTCTCTCTGTCTTTCAGTCTCATCCTGACTGGGTTTCAGAGAGTAAAAGGCAGCCTGCTTCAGAAGTTCTCAGTGCTATCTTGAGCGTTGCACAGCTTCTCTGAGAAACAAATGCTCCTCACAGTTTTTCAAATTAATGTTTCACATTTAGCTGTACATTTCTCTTTCTTCAGTACTATGCAGAGACCATACTCATCTCTCGCTCTGGCTGTCCCATCAGAGCCGTGTCAGCCAGTCCTTAGCAGATACATTCAAGTGAGCCTTCTGGAAGATTTACTCTGACATCTCTTACCAGCATTTGAGTGAATGGCTCCATCACTATGGAATTAGCTACAGTCAAAGACTGAGATTTATGAAGTTGTGAATAGCTAGAATTAGGTATTTACCTCTCTTTACTAGAGTCTTTGCTTTTTATATCCATAGTTTTGATTTGTTTTGTATTATCAAAAACCACCAAAGAATTGCTAAGATTGATCTTATAGCACTAAATATGTTCATCTAGATATAAACCAGCCTTGGTTAGAGCTTTCCTGTCAGTATTCCCATGTTTGACACCTACAAAGTGAAAGAGCTGACTGCCATCTCAAGAACTTACCAGAGTGAAGCCTGCATTCTGCACCAGTGACCAAAGCTAGCTTTACCAAGCTTTCTCTTAGAAAGTAGTAGACCATGGGGCTAAAAAGATATGAGGAAGATCCAGCTGCTGTTTAGGTCCACCTGAGGTTTCCAGATTTTTCAGTCTGAAGAAAGCTGGTCTTCAGGAGAGCTATCTTGATAAGGTAAAAACAACAGAGAAACAAACAGGGAATTTTGTATCTGTGAACTTTGGTTTTTTTTAGGGTCCTGTCTGGAAGCCTGTTAGGACTCTTCCTCTGAGCAAAGAGTGGCACAGAGAATTCCAAAGTTTCCCACACATTTCTAAGCTAGCTGGACACAGCTCCATTGCACAGTGCACCCTGGGCTCAAGGTCTTTCATACCCTTTATGGTCCTAGAAAAATACAGAGAAATAGTTGTCTAAATAAAGGAAAACTGTGCTGAGAAGTCATAAGGACCTGTTTGTTAGAAAATGAATGTTTCTGATGTTTGAGGATTGCCAAGATGCAGGCAGAGATCATGATGCTATTTTGGTTTTACCAGAAAACAATGAATACAGCTGACCCTCTGATGCTAAGGATTTTTTCTGCTCAACTTTGGATTCCTGTCGAGTTTCTAACCAACAGCACAGAACTTATTTTGCTTATTAGGCCCCATTAACTGATTGTTCAAATTGCTTCATGTAGAGCCAGGACTGCAGAGTTGTTTTGTCCAAGATACAGCTGAGATTTCATTTTTTATTATCATGATTTTCCATGTTATTCAGACATCCCAAACCATAACTAATCTTTTCTTTTTCTCTAGCATTTACTATGGAAAAATTCTAGTTTTTGTCATGATGTTTCAAGTTCTAGTGACTTTCCACAACACTGTAAGAAAATATTTGGTTGTAGAAATACTTAATGGCTATAGGTTAAAGATGCAGTATTGGGTGGGGTTTATTTTATTTTATTTAGAATGGTTTGTTCCACATCTCTTAGAGTTGCTGTCTGTGTCAAATTTGATGTGCAGTTTGATAGGTATGAAACAGCAAAGTGTGGAGACTGAACGTCATCATTTGGTGTAAGACTCAGGTTGTGATATAGATTGCTAAAGATGAGAGAAGAAGTTAATTTCTCTTTTATTGCTGTAATCAAAAGAAACACATGTTGGGGTTTTTTTCCCTGATGTTTATCTCTGGTTCCTAGTTTTGGATATTTAAAACAACTGAGGCATGAAATTAGACAAAGAAAACAACTCCAGGATAAATTTGCAGGCACATATCTGTGGATGTGAATCTCTTTAATACATATACATACACACAGACATACACATATACATATGAGATACATACCTAGCATTTGGGTGTGGTTTGACATTGAATGGCATGTGATCAGTTATGAGCGAGATAATAACGCTTTTCACAGTTTGGTTGGTGAAAATGGAAATGGGATATAAAAAAAGAAGAGGTTCTGGAAAGATTTTTCTATGAAATGAAATGGCTTGGTAATGTAGCCAAGGTAGTGTCCACTCATAGCATCAGATCTTTATTAGTCTTTGACAACAATACCATACAAAAATCTAACCTGCTGTTTTAGGTTTGGAGCAGGGGAACACATTAATTTCTCCTGTGCAGGTAGGATTTGAAGCATGAAGTCAAACAGATTCTAAAGGAGAACTCTAAAAGTGTGAAATTTGTAATCTTACTCTTTGTAAGAATATTTTGGAAGCTCTCGTAATGAATGTAGAAGAGGAAGAGACATAAGATAGGTTAAGAAAAATTTTCTTTTGAATACCATAAAAAAGGACTGCATTGATGTATAGATAGGGATTGACACACTATTGACCCAATAAGTAATAATAACACAAATATCTAAAATTTACAACTTGATGAGTATCTCAGGTCCAGGCCCTATTACTTTTTCAAGTTGATATCAGCTCTTTTTATATTAATTAAAACATCTCTGTAGGTGTGCCAGATTTTCTAATATGGATACTCTTTTCTGACTGCAGATCTTGCTGAAAGGAAATGTTTTTTGATTGGTATACATGCAGAGTCCAGTTAACAGCAATGCACTTTGCTGTAAAGGCAATGGCAGATTTTCCTGTTTGAACTTCAGAAGAAGTAAAGAAAGCACTGAAGTTTAAATAGATTATAGCTGCATGGGAAATTAAATCAACATCACAAGTTAGCCTAATTATTTTACTTTGGGTTTTTCCACTGTGTGCTTAGCTGTCATGAATTACCTGAGGAAATACAATGCCAAACCAGGGTATGAATGCATTTCTCTGGATCTCTATGGTAGTGTCTTATGCACTGGAGTGTACATGCCTTAGAAAGTTCACCTCTCCAGTGTGTCCTCAGTGGTTGTAAAAATGATCCTCTGAGAACAGGAAAGGTTTTTTACACATAGGATGAAATGTGGGAGGAAAAAAGCTAGCAGCTTGGCAGGATGTCATTTCCCTTTGAAGGGTCAATAACAGTGGCCTTCAGGTATTAACCAATATGCGCTTCCAAGTTCTGAAAACAACATTTCTTGTCTCTTTCTGATTGTATTTCACTATATATTGCTCCAAAAGTCTATCTGCATCATTATTCTGTTTCTTTACCTCTCTCCTCTTAGAAATGTGAAAACAGCAATGATATTCAATGATCAGAGAGTTGTCACTCTTGAAGTCTAGGCAAAGCCTTGCCAGTATCCTAAGCAATGCTCTGCTGTCTTGCTCTGTTTTGATGTGCCCTATATAAACCAACTGCAGCAGCTAAACAAGTGTGGAGGCATTGCCTAGGTATTATTTAGGTGTGAAAAGCTGTTACTGATCATATTTGAGGGATAACGAAGTAATAGGAACCTAAAGATAAAGGACAGGTGTGAAGGCATAGCGAGTGCTTGTGCTTCATATAATTTGTCATTTCCTCAACTTTTTGTTTGAACTGTTTTCTTTATTCAGGGCAGAAATATTAGAATCATTTTCCTTTTGACTTTTGTAATTATTCATCTTAGTCTTCCTGTGTGCAGAAGGTCAAATTTTGAGGTTTTTTAACTACATTGCTATCCATATAATTTTGTGCATTTTCACCTTCACACAGTTGCACCAACTGCAGTGGAATAGAAATAGGTAGTGGGATTAAAAGGTGGTTTCTTTATTTTTATTTTTAATGGAGGAGGAAAGTGTACTGCCATATATTTATACAGACTTATAAACGTTGAATTTTAATTATTTCTGCTTTTAACTATCACCTAAAGGACTAGTTGAATCTGTTTTGGCAGCTAGGATAGAAGAAATGAAGAAGAAACACAAGTATACCAAAGCATTTGTTTATTTTACAAGGATTTAGGTATTTGGCTATGAATTGTGCCATCTAAGCTATAAAAATGGAATCAAACTCATAAATTGAAGAAATGGCAAGCAGTAACAAGAGAAAATAAAATTACATCCTCTGTGACTTATAGATAGCTTTCCTTGGTGGAACATTTTTCAGTTTCTCTTTGTTTACTTGGAGTTCAGGGATGCAGCTGTGCAAGAGGTAAAACAGGTCAGAGGTTTGCAGGAGGGAGAGTGGAAAACAACCTTGAAAGGAAAATATGTGAGATCAGCTGTAGTATTCAATTAAAAATAATATTGTGAAATGAGTAATGGTGGTCTTGTTTCACTGAATGTGGCTAGTAGTCCAGTCACAGAATCATAGAATGGGTTTGTGTTGGAAGACACCTAAAGATCATCTATTAGACCTCATGAGTTAACTTCTTTGAGCATTGTATGTGCAGACCAAAGCCTTGGTGGCCTAATTATGGCAAGTTGATAATTTTTTCTATTATTCTACTTTCTGGTTCATTACTGCTTAAATTCATCCTAAATTAAAACTATTTTAAGTGTATCTTACCTTTTCAAAATTTCCTTTGATACCAAACAAAACAAAATGTGTTTCTGTGCTCATGCTTATTTTGTTGGTGTGGGTTTTTGTTTGATTTCATTGGGGTTGTTTGTTTGTTGGGAGATTTTTTGTTCCTTTAGCACAGCCTTTGATTTTTCTTTTAGCTCTGCCTTTCGAATTTTTTTGGAGGCGGGTAGTGAGAAACTTGTGTTTCTGGGCTACAAGCTAGAAAGAAATCCTAAGTTCTTTCAAGTTGCCTTCATCAAAACTCAGGTGACAAAGAGATTGGGGAGAGCCTTGAGAAGACAGAGACTACATAAATCCTTGTACACATTGCTCAGCTCTAGGGTCCTGTGAGACAAAGAGCAAGTTTTGGTGCTTTTAGTCTTGTGGACTAAGAGCCATTTCTTCAGAGTCGTGTCTTACTTTTAAAATCATCCAACTGGGACTAGGTTAGGTGTGTGTGAGGTGCAAGGCCTGGCATCTCAAGGACTCTGCCCCTGCCTTCACCTAAACTTGTAGGAGAGTCCCTTTGTTATAATTTCCTTTCACCAGTCTGTATTTATTAGTGCTTTTCTCTTTGCAGCTTTGAATAGCTACTTATTAAATCAGCAAGACAAATTTTTCCGGCATTCTTTTTATTTTGTCTTTTTAAATTTATTCATTGTAAAAAGGATAAAAGTCAACAATTTTGTTCTAGACACTTTGTTAAGATTTTATTTTGCTGTCCTAGTGGTTCTCTCTCCATAAACTGCACTTTCATAGTCTTTTTTAACATGCACATTATTTTAAGGGGCTATAAATACTTTCATGTCAAATTTTATTTGAAATAACTGAGCAAAACCTGCGTCTTTGAAGATGTTTGTTAGTTGCCATGACCAATAATATACTTTATGAAAATTTGGGGGGGGGGGGGGGGTTGTTTATTTGATTAGTTTTTTTAACCTGTAGCAGTAATCCATTCTAAGGATGAAAATAAACAGAGTGATTGTTATTGTTTTGTTTTCAGTGCTATAAAGCTTTTGTTTAAATATTTCTAACCTGATACTTTTATCATGGAACTGAAATAATCCAGGAACAGCCTTAAGGTTAGCTGAATATATCTGATCCTTCAGCATTAGATGAAGGCCTTCCTACCTGCCATTGGATAAATATTTGCCTTTTGTAAACGGGATAGATTCCTCTGCACTACTTAAAACCTTGCTGGTTTCTGCAACCTCATTTAATTGGAAACCTCCCTATGAGTCCTTTTTCATGATTTAATTTCATTATTTCATTGACTCCAAATTTGCTTCTGTATGTGAGAGGGACAATGAGCTTTTTCCACATCACTCCTCCACTGCATACAAAAATGAACACAACTCTAAACAGTAGAGATGACTTCTCAAACCTATCTGCTGTTGTATTTGAGCATCTGACTCTAGTTAGTGTTTTCCCATTTTAATAAATATTCACACTGAAAGTTTCCTCTTCTACCTTTTAGGAAATATTTAGTTAGCAGGTACTACCTGTTTCGTTGGACAGAATATCTGTACTCTAACAAGATTGAAATGACTGCCACTGTTGATTCGGTTAAAATAAGAGTGCACATCATTCCTGCCTGTGAGCTTACCCCTCTCCTTTGATCTTTATCTGAGACCCTTTCTGGGCATACTCAAGGACTCTGAAACTGTGACTTTAGTTGCTAATAGAGGATGTTCAGAGTGTTGAAAACTCCCCTATTTAAGCACACACTAATTTCCTTTGTGCAAGTTTCCCTTGACCACATTGGCTCCCCCAGACTGGAGAGTGTGCCTGCCTCTGTGCACACTGATCATCTCTGCTACCAAGTCACACAGAGCCAGATCCCTCCTCTGGCTTTTCCAACCATTTGCCACATAGTTGCTGCCCTCCTACACCTAATATTAGCAAAGGAAAAGAGCTTTCCAATCAAAGCTTCCTCTAAGATTTTGACCTAGAACTCAAGGACCCTTAAGGAGGGAGTCATTGGCCTGACAGAAGAACGATCTCTCTGGAATCTCTAAATTTTTTTTTCAGCTCCTTTCTCTGTGCTGTGTAAACTCTTGTTTTAGCCATGCCCTCATAATGTGGAATAAATTCTCAAAGAACTCTTTCAAATTTATGAGATACACCATATCAGATGAGTATTTCACTAATGATTTTTGGCATTTTGAGAGAATTGAGAAATTTTGACATCACTGATGTGGAATCCTGGTAGGAGCTTTAAACACAGCGATAGTGGGACCACTCTTGTTCATATAAGCAATAGCTGTGCTGCCAGCCTTATTAGCCTTAGAGCATGCATTGTGCTCTAAACAGAGAAGCATGATCCCACAGAGTTCCATGACTTATTTTCCAAATCTGAGTGCTGTAGGACAAGCAGATACAGAAGTTTCCCTTCACAGGAAATAGAAAACCTTGAGTAAGGAGAAGGGATTATATGAATGCTCCCTGGTTCAACTCTTTTCTTTTTTCCAGTAAATGAGTAAATGTGTGAAAGCTGAGAGGTGTCTGTATAAGGGAGGTATGTATTTGTGGGCAGGACAGGGAGATGAAGAGATGACAACTGAGATGGGTAAGTCACTAAGCCACTTTAGGAACTGTTGAAAGTGTTCACTTTGTAAATGTTTGCCAGAGTATTGGAAAATACTCCAGGCTCTGACATTTTCCCCATTATTCTGTAACTAACTCTATATAAATGCAACAAATTTTTGATTGACCCTATACATTGCACTCAATGAGTTCATGATCTCAAACCGTAAATATATTCCTTGTAACATGGAAACTAATTTTAAATGGAAAAAATCCACCAAGCATCCCTTCAGAATCAGAGGAGAGAAAACAAGCTTTCAGGAAAATGCAAGTCTCTGAAAAACTTCATCACTGATTGTATGCTTTCCTTTTTTCATGGAGCATAACCTAATGGTATATACATCATTAAATCAAGTGGAGAGCTGTATCAACTGCAAATGCATCTTCTGTGAGTCTGGTGGTTTGGGAAGGCGAAAAGCATAGATACGAGGGACAGGAGGCAGACAGTGTAGCCTTTTTCATTATGTTTAATATAGTTTTCCTACTTTACTTATGTGGTTATAGGTTATGGAGGCTTTATGCATGACTTACACTTCTCTTCACCAGAATTACTGCTGAACTGAAGCCTGCTTTGACCATACTAATGACTCGACTGAAATAATTCATGTACTGGCATCTGATAACTTAAATATTGCTATTTGCTAATAGTCCTGAACTGATTTGGTTTCTGTTATTTCTAACTCAGTGGTTCACCCTGTTCTGTTTTCCAGTTGAGCTATTGGTTACTTAGCAGGAATGTTTTATTTGGGTTAACTTAGAAAGTGTGATGTCCAGCGCCAGCTGACCCACGCCAGCACAGCGTGTACCGCCCTTTAGGCCAAAAAGACACAACTTAATGACTAATGAGTTGAACATAGCTGTTGTCATGAATGTTTTTCATTAATGCCTCTGCAGGTAGGAGAGCTGAAAATGAAAAGCAAAGCTCAAGAAAAGTCAATGGCAGCTTTGAATTTTAAAATAATAGTAAAAAATGTAAATAGAGGAGAGTATAGCGGTTTTATATCGGTAACTACCCTTGTGCAAACACATACTTAGCAGGAAGTTATAGGTGGCTTTTTGTCTAACATAGGAGGACCATAACTCCCTATTCATCAGTCTCTTTCTTCCATATTTAATTTCTTTGCATTTATTTTTTTGGGGACTCATGTTATTTTCTCTTCCACCTTCTGTCTTTCCATCCCACTGCATGCCTCTTTCCCTGGTCTGACCTCAGAGAGGACGAGTATGAAGAGGAGGAAGAAGAACAGCCAGTCACAGAGCCCAATACTGAGGATGAGGGGGAGGAAGAGGCCAATAGGCAGGTCAAAGCCAGGTACCAGGATTCAGCATTGTCCCTCCACCTTTTCTTCAGGCTCTGATGTGAACTCACCAGCACAGTGTGCATCAGCATCCACCTTTCCACTCACATTCCTTGATCACCTGTTAAAGCCACCCCCCAAGGAAATGTTTTTGTGTTTAAAAGCTTTGGGGAGCGGGCTGGGGGCTGGCAGTGCTAATGAAAATGTTTAATTATATAGGTTCAATGCACTATGAACTGTCTGCACTTATTCCCTTTATGTAATGCTCACATATCCTAAAAGCTTTAGTGAAAAGCATAATTTTAAGCGTGGTTTGGTTTAACTTCTTAGTTAAGGAATGATGAAATACTCCAATGCTTACCTGAGGATGTCTCTTGGTTTCTTAGGCTTTGATCCCTATCTTCATAATACTACCTTATTAGGAATATCTGTTGCTGTGCAATAAATTGACATTTTTTGAATGCTGCCTAAGATTTCATAAAAGTTTTGTTCATGTTTTATTAGCAAAGAACTATGTGGAGGAAAAACTGATACATATGTGTATATTATATATATATAATTTTATAAATGCCTGCCCATCTGTGTGTATACAGACATAAGCAAATCACCAACCAATATTATTCATCACCTATCAATTCTCTTGTAAAATTTTCCACTTTTTTTCTGAGATACATACATATATGTCTTTGGCATTTGGCCACTTGATCCTTATAAACTGAAAGCAAGAAAATACATTCTTTGTTCCAGACAGCCATTT
Organism: Parus major; assembly: GCF_001522545.3. Classification (NCBI taxonomy): domain Eukaryota; kingdom Metazoa; phylum Chordata; class Aves; order Passeriformes; family Paridae; genus Parus; species Parus major. Next base: position 85,067,713 of record NC_031769.1, read on the forward strand.
GATTTAGGTTAAATTATTTGGCTTTAAATCTCAGCAAATGAGATTGGATTTTATTTTTTTTTACATAAACCACATTCATGTAGACACTAGATAGCGCAGAAGGAAAAAAAGAAACTGTTTAATGTGTGGATTCCAAAGAAAATACTGTGCTGTTGTTATTATTATCTTCCAGTCTGCAAATCTTGCCAATGGCTGCCTAAAATTTCAAAATTAAGTGATAATTTCCTCAAATCTGATTCTTAAAAGTAAAAGCAAAGACACAAGTTATTGGTAAATCTCATGAGTATGCTAGAATACTGCTTTAAAAAATGAGGAAGAGCCATGTGAAGAGTATAAGGTGTTTTTAGGTCACTGGTCTTTTTAAGGTAATTATCTCTTTAAGATAACTGGGTGATATTTTCATGACTTTCCCAAGTTCCTTCTTTCACTGTCTCTGTAGCATAATCAAAATTAATTGTAACCTGGCTATTCATCTTAGATGCTGTCAGGTAGGACTGGCCTGGCTTCAGTGTCTCCTGTCAATAGGTGGAATAGATGAAGGTTTCCAGATTTTCCATTGTGAGAACAGTTACCTGGTATACACCTGATGATTAACTGCATAATATCCCAGCATATCTAATATAAATTGTGTTTTTGTTGCCTATGCTGTGCCAAGCCCACAGGCCTCAGATAAGGACTGTGTCTTCCATGCTGGTTGAGGGATTGCAGAAGTGGTCTTGGGAGAATGAAATCAGCCACTTGCCAAGAGATCCAGCCCAAAGCCCATGCACAGTGTTTATGCTGGAGTTAGTAGTGAAAACAGACACCCTGGAGTGCAGATCCCATGGCTTTTCACCTGCTTTGTGCCTTCTATCACTCAGCAACATCTGCCTTCAGTAGAGCAAAGCAGATGTGTTTTCTGTTTCCTTTGATGCAAACTCTGCAAGTTTCTATGAAAGACCAGCATGGAATGCTTACACTCAGAGAAACCAGAAATTAGTGCTTTCATATCTAGACAAATATCTTGTAAGGTGTTGCTTTTGAGATCATTCTAAACTTGACAGAACAGGGCTAATTGAGTACTTTTTTACTTTCATCTTTGTTAGATTAACATTTTTAGCAAAAAGATCAGATTCCCAGAGAGGATTATAGTCAGATATCTGGACTTGGAGAAGCAGTCATGCAGACTGTATCTTGAAGCATCTGTTCTCCATGGAGTGCTTTCCAGTGGGCTCAGTCTGCTTTGTAATGCTCTGACAATCTTTACAGCCTAACTTGAAATATAGGAAAATTTTTCTGTAAATAGATGTGAAAACACTCATGAAAATTAGTTTTGAAGCCTATAGGTTAAATACCCTCTTTTCTTTTAGAATGAGTTGCTTTTTTCCCCAGTATTTCCAACCCCAAGAAGAATCCTAGTGAAATACAAAGATGTGAGTTCTCTTTACTTAAAAAGATGCAATGATTGTGTAAATATTGGAAATTTTTGTTTGTCTAACTCTACTTAGTCTTCTTTTTTCCCTGCAAGTGTTACTATCTATTATCTCCCTTTGCTCCATTTTTCTCTCTGCTTCCCTTTCTAATGATTTCTTCCCCCTGCAGTGAGGTTCCAGATGTGCATGAGGCTGTGAACGAAAACTTTTCACAGTGTTCTGACTCTTCAGCTGTCTCCAGTGCCATTTCTCCAGCTGAGAGGCCTCTCGCCTGCTCTAGAGCAAAGAGCTTTTCTAGCAACTCCTCTTCTGTGCCTGACTCCTCTGTCTCTCATCATAATTCTGTCCTTTCATCACCATCTTCACCTGCAACAGCATTGCTGAGCTCTCCCCAAAATTCCTCAGCATCCATTACTCCAAAAGCATCTCCAACAGTGGAGAAATTACCTTACGTACCGCACACTCCTTTTCACCTCTTCTCGTATGACTTTGAAGAGTCTCCAGCATCTGTGAAAGAGAAGGAAGCAGAAATGATGAGGGAAAACAGGTAGATTTTATATAGCTAACAATAATTTTTAGATAAATAAATAGCACTTCTCAAGAATTTTACAGTGGTAATAATGCTACTCTATGCATTGTATTCTTTCCAGAACATACTGTACTAATTTAAGCCCTGTAAGCCTGTATTTTGATTTGATATTTTCTCCTTGTGTTTGCTAATATCATTACTCTTCTTCCAGGTCTGTAGTTAATAAATATCCTGGCCTCCTCTATAGAGCAGTGGATAAATAACCCATGATTTGGGAGGTCACAAAAATGAGCACCATTTTGCTCTCATTTACAACAATGTAATTTGCAGACATGTTTTCATGAAAATTAATGGGGCTCTTCTGCTATAAAACCAAAAGCAGTCAGATCAGCACTTGAAATTCGGGGGTGAAGTCCTGGCTTCAAAGGCTGAAAGCCAAATCCTAAATTTGTTGTTTGATTACAGTGCATGTCCATCTCATGTGCAATTTGAGCTCATGCTTGTAATAACAAATTTATAAAGGTAACATAGCACTCAGACAGTTTCATCTCCACAGCATCTATTGAATTTTCCTGTTCCTCAAGCATTTCTCTTAGTTTTTTATTTCTCCATCCTACCCATCTAAAATATATATATATTGTTTTGTCAAGTTTTTTGTTTTTCAAGTAAAAGAGATAGACAGTAAGTAGTAGTAAAACCAATGATAGAGAATTACCTTGAAAAGAGGTCGATGATTTTTTTGCTATCTCTCACAGTTTTCCGTGTTCTTTAAATTAGGTGCTGAAAATGTATATTTATATTGCATGCGTATCTATTTCTTCCTCTCTCCAGCAGTCCTTCTGAATTTCTGCATGTGAACAAATGTTTTGCTTCCTTTGACCCTTTTAATTTTTGATCTTTCTCTCCTAATAGGTGGGTGTGGTTGGTCCCTTTTTCATTTTTCTGAAAAGACTGTAAATCTAAGTAATTAATTCGCACATTTTTCCCTTACCTGCAACTAGAACACTGGAATTCCTCTAAATTTACATTTTCCTTGATTGATGCATTTTTTTCCCTTAGACCCTCACACTTATTTATTGGTCTCCTATTGCTGCTGCTGTTATACTTGAGAGAGTAAATTCCTAAATACCTGCCATTCCTGCCAGTGTTTTGGTTTTTTTTTTCCTCTGACCATCTTTTCTGCTTCCAGTTAGTACAGAGATTCAAGGGTGGGGGTGAGGATGGGGATTCTTCTGGGTTTATTTGAAAGAAAAGGAGGGCAAAGCTTGCACAATTAAGTTTGTAATATGCCCATAAAAGAGGAAAATGTCTTCAGAGTGAATGCTGCAGGATAAGACTATTGCATCTCCTCTGGTACATCAAATAAGAAGGGAAAATGGAAGAAATAGCCAGTAGCAGAGGAAGGTTAGAAAGATGATAAACTTTGTGTACAGCATGCAGACTTACCCTGGTGTTCTGGTCTTGCCTTGTTCCTACTCTTACAACAAAGTGTTCCTCTAAATCTGATAGGGTGTTGTGTCCAGACCAGTCCCTCTGAATTTGATTTTTTAGTTGTTGTAGGCCTGACTCCACAGGAGGTGTGTTCCCTCCATTTGCATGAGGGTTATCTTTGGACTAATTGAAAACCCTTGGTCTGAAAAAGGGTTCTGCTCTATGTCAGCTCTTTCATGGGGCAGAAAAGAAAAGCACATGTAATGGTTGACAATTAGGTCTCCTTGCAGTTAGATAGAAATGGAAATGGAGGTTTTTGTGTCAGGAACATACCAAATAAGCTCTGAGTTCTTATCAGGACAATGGAATTTTCTCATCACTCAGTAAAGGCACAGTCAGAACGTTTCCTGGGCTGAGCCTGTCAGAGAGAAGACCCTAGCCAGGTCTCTGCTACCAGTAAAGCTCCACACTGTCCAGTTACACAGCCTCCAGCAGGCCACTGTCTCCAGTTTCTAGTTAGTTTTCTTTTAGGGCAAGAAGGCCCGGACAGCAATTATTTCCTGCGAAATTCCTTTTGTGGCTCAGAAACATGCATGTTAGAATTTTTTTCTGAAAGTATTTCCCCTCTTGCTGGTCAGTATAGTGTCTCAAAAACAGATGGGAGAGGGGAGATATTTTCTAAAGCATTAACCTGAAACTGCTATCCAAGAGGACATGTTCTCTAAAGCACAATCCCTTCCATTGTAAAAGCACCTAGCTGAAAAATCTACTCTGATTTTAATGTGGGCCTTGGCAGGCAGCAATGCTGAACCCTAAGGAATGAAGCTCGAAACTTTGAACGAAATTTTGCATGGCTAGATGAGTGTGCTAAATGGAGCTGAAGGAAACCAACCAGGCTTTTCAAATAAAATTGCTGAGTGAAATTACTGAGTGCTGATGTGTGCGAAGGAAGAAGCAGCAGAGAAAAGATATGGTGACAGAGGATATAGTATCATATCTTATGAATTATTATAAGGAAAATTATGTTGCTCTATTTCTTGAAATTAATTTTTTCATTTGGATGAATTGGCCTTGCAGACTACTGATCTTCAGAGACTCATATGCTTTCCATGTGGGAAAATGGCACTGTCTGTGAACAATACTAAAGAGAGAAATAACATTTTCCCAAATCAAGAATCTTTTCTTGAGATGCTGTTTAAGTATAATGGTTAAAAGGCACAGCAAAACAACACAACTGCCTTTTTTATTCAGTACAGGAGCCAGGATGAAAACATTGATAGAAGGGACTCTGGGGAGGTGGTCGTTCCAGGAGTCCTGGAAACAATTTCTCTTTGATCAGCAAGCTCACATTGAAGTGAAGCAAGTTTATGGGGTTTTTTAATGGAGAGAAGGGCTGATAGAAATTTCTAAAGCCGTGCTTCCGGAGACATGTCTTTTTAACCATGGTGATGATTTTTTACAGACATTGTAAGAAATGGCACATAAGCTATTACTTATGTTGGGGGAGGGGAAAGAAAATACTGCTGCCTTTAATTGAAAATAATGTGGTTGCTTTTCCATTTAAAATTCAAGCATTTGCAAGTCATGGATGCCCATGTTCAGAGCATGTCTCAGGAGTACTGCTGTTTTCCTTAATTGTAGTAGATATGAATACTGCTGTCTTGGGCTGGTTTGATCCTTTTTCTAATGGCTGGATATCAGCTCCCAAAATAGCTAATAATTCTGAATAACTGAGCAGTAATTCAAGTATTCCTGTTCTGAGTTGTCACTTGTGAGGACTGTGCAAATCTCTCATTATTTTCCTTACCAAATAGCTCACTGTTTCATCACGTATGTTCATACCATGGTTGATATTAAGAGTACATGATTGGTTGCATATTTGGAAATAGAGCAACATTTTCAGAAGGTGAATGTTTGAAAAGTTGTGGGGTATGGGATCACTACCACCCTGTAAATAAGAGGATTCACTGTTGCATGCCTGTTCGCTGACAGATTCTTTCTGTCTCTCCCTTTCTCCTACCTTTCTTCCCATTTCTTCAGGTACAATAGCTATGGCAGCAGCTCTTACTCTTCTCCACGACCTTACACTGGTGTGAGTGCCCCAACAACACCCACTACTCGTTATGGGACAACTCTGTCACCGCCTCAGGAGACCAAATCTGACAGGTTTGTAAATTAATCAGTGTTTTGACAACACTTCCTTTGCAGACAAGGATGAAGAAGATAAATGTAAGCTGTTCTGAATGTGTATTTGAAATAGCTTCTAGCTGGATTTTTTCTAACATTGGGAAATTTTAAAAAAAAAAAAAATTAATGTGATCATTTCCCACTCATTCTCAAGTCTTTCTGTCTGACTTGGTGTTAAAAGCTAGGTGTATTTCCATCCTACTTCTGTTTCTTCCACTTAAGTCGATAAAGCAGAGTTGCTCTGCACATATGCTGTTCTAAGTATTAAAAGGTGAATTAAAAGACATTTTCTTTGTTTTCATTTTTAAAAATAAATTCAGATCTATCTTCACTTTTATCATCTGAAATCATTTGCAAAATCTTGGAAATCTGCTTAGCTCAGAATTTCCTAGGCCATAATATTGTTCTTTCTTGAAAATATGTGATATATCTTATTGTATTTCATCCATTTCTTTCTGTAGCTAAAGCAAACTCCTAGTAACCTACCAGTTATCATTTTGCTTTAAGAAAAAAATTAAAAGGGGAAAAAAACCCAAACTGGCAAAAAAATATTTTGAACAATCAAAATACTCTTTTGAATTATGAAAGGTACTAGGGGAAGAAAAATATAGAAAAATATTATGGATACATGAAAGAAATTCTTGGCAAGAGGTTTGGACCACCAGGAATTAACTATCTGTTACAACCTGAGAGTAAATGACAGTTTCAAGGGATGCTATGCTGACTTTAAGAAGGAAAGGTAAAAGTTTTTAATTAATTTCATTCAATAATTTAATACAATCATTTTTAAAATAGCCAGTTAATGGGGTTTAGATTGTTTGTTTCGTAACTGGCCTCTAATTCATAAAAACAGCATCCTCCACCCTGTTTTCTGAACTTAAGGTTTTTTACAGGATCCTTTTTCTGTATTCCAGTTAATTTTTGTTAATGACTCTATGGCATATTTCTGTATATGTATGTGTGTTTGTGTGTGTATGTTTGTTTGAACCTACCTAATGCCTCACATCCTTTCCAGACTACTACTCAGAATGGTTCAAGTTAGGTTCTTCCAGCATACATGTATTTCTAACCCTGAGGTATTGATTTAATCCTTTTTTTCAAGTGAGTAATTACATTAAGTTTCTCTTTGGAGAAAGGCATTGATTTTTATTTGTTCATCTTCCTGGAGTACCTTGCCTCAATGCGTCTTTCCTGATTTGTGTTTCCTGATCTCAATTAAATTATTGCTAAGTGCAAATATAATAAAAAACTCTAAACCAGCATATTCACCCCCCTTTACCTCAGCAAGATAAGCAAGAGTTAAAAGTATCCCGCTGCTTTGGAAGATTTCCAAGCCCCTGCTCTTCTAAGTTTCTGATTGCTACTGCGGCAAAGCAACCCCGAAGTGGTCAGACACTGAGATGGCTAAAGATGGTTGGGCTTGTCCTGCAAGAGGCTGATGGTGCTGGCCCTGATCCAACAAAGAAAGCCACCTTTCATTTCAGCATGTGTGTAAGTGCCTTGCTGGTTTGAAGCCAAAATGTCTTGGCCCCACAGGATAAAGCTGTGAAATTTGCAGATTCATGGAGAGTCAGGCCAGAGGGGAGCTCTGCAATCCTCTGTTGTGACCTACAATGGGTCTCACAGAAGCTAAATGAAAGACCCCTGTACTCTCATGTGTTTTCAAGTGGCAGTGCATGATTCCTCCTGAAAACATTCCAATATTTATTATCACTGCTAGGAAAATATTTTATATTTTAAAGCCAGTTTTTCTAGCAGCATCTTCCAGCCAATACACCTCATCTTTCTTTTTTCTGTGAAACTATAAAGTGCTCTACCTTCAACCATCAGATCTCTTCTACATGTTATGACTGAACACAGTGCTCAGAGTCACATCTCTGTCTTTCCATCAGGTTATGTTTGCTGCTTTCCACCTCACATGATAAAAATCTTTGTACTCTTGTTTAAATTTGCAGCTTGCTGTTCATGATAGTTCATGAACTCACCAGGGTTTCTGCAGTTTTACATTTAAGGGATGTTACAGCCTGATGCTTCCTGTATGTGTCTGAGAAGTGTGAAAAATGTGTGTACACCATAGCTGTGTGTTGTCTGCAGAATAGATGCAGTTATTTCTTTAAAGATAATTAGGTTTACAGTTTCAATTGCCATTTTGCATTCTCTTATTCTTTGTGACAGTGCTGCCACTGCAAGATGTATAGTTCTGCAAACTCTAAAGAATTGACTGCTTTGAAGAAGGGCAGAAGCCTTCCTTAATTTCATTGTCCTGAAAGATACCCATTGAAAAATTGTCCATGTAGAGATTGACAGATGGAATTTGCTTATTGCAGAGTAGGCCATGTAGTGCATGATGCAATACTTGGCACTAATTAGTAAATGGAAAGTATTCTGGAGGTTTTCACACTCTTCTGTGAATGGTGTTTACTCAGATTATGTAAACACTGTTTCCTACCTCCTGATGGTAAAAATTTACACAGATTCAAACACCCAAAAAAAGTTAGAAGATGGGGAGGTGGGGAGGGGCAGAGAGGAAGACATTTGATAAGAAGCAGATGCATATCTATGGTTAGCTCTAAGGTGTGTTTTCTGGTTTCAGCTTATGCTACAGTTATGCAAAGCTTTCACAAAAAGATTCCTGTCTTTTATCATGCAGGGAAGAGCTTCAGATGCAGGTCCTGGTACCATTTATCTGACCTTTGAGAATGAGGAGGAAGGAAGAAGCAACATTTAGAGCAGTGCCCAGTGCAATGATTCATGCTCCATTCAGTTGCCCTGACAGGCCTTTCAAACCCTTGGCTGCATATTGCTTATGTAAACAAGAGCTACAATTTAGGTGGATGGAAGCAGTGTGGTTGACATTTTGACATTCATACTTTTAAAACCCTCTTTGGCTGAGATCAGTAGGGAATCATAAGAGCAGTATAAGTCTGTGCAAAAGTAGCTACATTTTGGTCTTTGAAATCCACATCATCTATATATTTCTGATTGTACAGCAGAAGAAAAGGCTTACTTTACTGTTTCTAAATACAGCTACAGCCTTTTGGCAACTTTTTGCAATGCTGTTGTTCTCTCTCATTTCCCTGGGTCCCCTGTGGAGAGCCATGTTTCTGAAGTGCATATTGCAACCATGGGAATCCTGCTGAAGGAGGGCAAATTGCAGGGCACTTTCTGTTCAGCCCTTCATTGGGAGAGAAGGAGCGTGTCAGTTCTCTTGTATCTTTGCTTGTGAAAGTTGCTCCTAATGTGTGAGATGTATAACCCAGTCTGCCTGCTTTCTCATGCCAAAGAGTGCTTTGCTCCATGAAGACACTGCTCCCACTTTTCACAACTTAAATCACCAATTAACTCTTTCTCCCTAGTTAATACAAAAAAAAAAAAATAATCACTCTCATAACCTCATAAATTTTAATAATAAAGGGAAAGAGCAGTGCATGACTGAAACACATCAGGAAGAAAAGCATTTTTTGTCCCTCCAAGTTGGCCCTTTGGCTGGGGGCAGAAGGTGTTGTAATACTAGTCTGTATTTCCACACCTTATGCTCACACCTAGGATATTTCTGTCTAGCCAGACTGCATTGTCAGACTCTAAGACAGTCACTGAAATTGAAACTGCAGCCTGAAATCTGCCACTGGACATCAAACCTGTTACTTGCAGAGCTTCACACCCTCTCACAGTTTCTTTTTGGTGATGACGTGTTTGCATTGTTGATCAAGGCTGTTGGTAGAGGAGATCATGGAGGAGTGTAACTTCTAAGGCAAGAGCTCCTAAATTCAGCACCAGCTTTAATTCATTTCACTACCAGAAAAAATATCCTGCTGGTGTGTTTGCCAGGGTGGGTTTCTTCTGATGCATTTGCCAGGAGATGGTTCCCCCAGGCCTGACAGTCAAACAGTAGTACAGTCAGCCCAGCACAGAAAGCCTTCTCGGGGCACTGCTTGCCAAAGGAGCAGGAGTTCATGGTCTCGCCTCTGTCTCTTAAATCAAATGCCAGAGTTCAGTTCTCAAACCTCTACTTCTTGAGGCTCTTGGCCAGTCACTGTGGACTTAGTTTCCACTTCTGGCTGGTCCCTCAGAAGTTCTTCCAAATCTCCAAGCCTGGTAAAGACCTACTATGGTATTTGCACATTATTCCAGTTTGAAGCATCTTCAGCTTTTCCAGAGCGTTAGAAAATAGGCTTAATAAATATTACATATATTTCACATTCTTTGTATGAAAACATATGTTTTCCATCTCACTTGTTTTCTAATGTACAGCAATACATTACCTTGGGCTCCCATGATGCAGGGCCTTGAACATTGAGTGTTCATTTCCATGCTCTTCTGTATCTTTTAAAGGAAATGTATCTTCAAACATATATTTCTAAAACAGGTCACAGACAGTGAGATTGGCATGCCTAGATTATAGGTGGTTTTTTTCTCCTCTGACACTTAAACACCATACCTAAATCATAAGCATAAAGTGCAGTAAAAGTCTGCAGACGCTCTTCTTTGGAGTTTTATTCCCCTTCCAGGTGCCTGAAATAGTGATTTTCTGGAAATCTGGTGCTTTATTTCAAGTTTTTTTCTTTAAAACAAAACAAAAAAATTCCTTTAGACTGCCAAACAGCTTTTCAGTTACATTTGCTACTAAAATTAAAGGTCTCAGAAATTGACAACACCAGGGAGATGCTGCTTCTTGGCAGCATCTTGGGAGGTGAAGCTTCTTGGCAGGTTCTTTCTTGTTACTTTTTTTTTTGTTGTTGTTAGCCATTTATCACTAATTTGTGCTCTGCAGTTCCCTTACTCCAGCTGTTAAGCACTAAGGTAACACAGAAACCTATGAAACAAAACCTGCGATACAGCCTACAAAGCTGCTGCTCTCCCAAGAATTGCTCCTCTTTCCTTGGCTTTCTGTTCTTTCTGTGTGTACTTCTGGGCTCTCAGACTAGAGATTGCGATGATTTTTGCTTGTGGCAAATGCCAAGCACATCTCTCGCTCTGAGTAACATAATGAGGAACGGATAGCTTGGTAGCTTGATGTTAGTGGCCCAGGGCAAAAGCCTCAACTTTATTGCTGAGATTTGAAGAGGAAAAATGACCTTAGGAATTACTTGATTTACAGTTTGGGAAGCAGTGGTGGCTTGCACTGGCCTAGCTGCTTGTCGAACTACTGTGTAAGCAATATTCTTGATTGCAGCTTTGTGAACTTCATCATAAGGCATATATTTAAACAGAAGCATGAACTGGTTATGGTTTCAGACTGCAGAGTGTTGCTGGCTGAATGTGCCATGTGCAGTGCTGATGCTCAAAGCACACCCACCTTAGCCTGGTGACTTCCAAGTTGTGACCATTTCCTGGTCACAAGTCACTTCCAGCCAGGCAAGGTGTAAGTCACCTTTTAAGTGTAAGTCATGAGAATGAGAAGCTGCAGGTTGGGGAAAGACAGAAGCACAGTGTAAAAGCTGCACAGGTCAGCTGGAAGAGGAGAGTGTATGTAGAAAGTCCTTGTGCATTTCCCAGTCTCTGTGCAGCTCTGTCCTGCTGTAGCTCTAATTTGAGTTGTTCCTTCACTTGGTCATTCTCAAGTTTCTTTCTTAGAGGAAGCATTAGTCAGTAGTTTTAGCTCTCAATTTTCTGTTTATTTTTGAGAGAAGTTTTGTAAAGATTCCTTAAGTAATGTTTAGTCTGTTTGCAGAGTCTTATATCAACTTGCTTTTGAATTTGTCGTGTCATGTAGGGAGACATAACACACGGGGAGTTTCTTTAACTGTGAAAAGCAATATGGCTCTTGGCAGCTTTGCCTCCCCTTTTGTCTCTTTCTTAGCTGGAAAGCGGATTTATTTTGTTAAAGCCAAGAGGCATTTAGAGTTACTTAAGGCCTGAGTAGGAGCTGCCAACAGTTGTACCCTCCCTGTAGCATTCCCATGGCTGCTGGAACAGGAGCACTTTGCAAAATTAGGTAATTAGTGCTTCCTTATTAAAGTTATTAATGACTCTGCCCCTTGTTGAATTAAAGACAATCCTGAATATTAACCTTATGACCTAAAGGGATTTCCTCTCATAAGTCATCTGTTAATTTTTTTTTAGCTCCTAAAAATATACATTTGTATTTTGTATTCTTCCTGTAGATAACCATTTATACTCAGGAAATTTTTAAAAATTCAACCAAACAAAGGGAAAGGCAGCCACAAAAGAGTATCTCAAAGCTTACATGATTAAAGAATATTTGAAGTTCAGAATTTCAGTTTTGCTTTCAGTAACACAGAAATATTTTCTTCAGTTTGCAACAAGATTAGGGTAATTCAGGGCACATAATCCCCTTCACAATGTATAGTCAATGATGGAGTATTTTCAGAAAACTGCAAGAATTTGAAAAAAAGTATGAGATATCTTGTGTCTGCCAAAATTTGTGTTTATAATAATGATTACTAATTCACTGCTGTGTTAAATGCTGTAGGTTAGGCTAGCTGAATTTTTTTTCAGAAGAGCTTTGGCCTACTGTCAACATTTTGGCTTTGTATCCCAAATGCTCTGTGTTTGTCAATATTTTGACTTATTTTTCTTTCCCCTCCAACCCCCCTCCCCATTTTTTTTTCTCCTTTTCCTACCTCATCTTCCAGTAAGATAAGTTACTAATGACCTCTTTGGCCCTGTGTCCTGATGCTTTGGTGAGGAGCCCTATTCACAAATCCACAGATCAAGACACTTTCTTGTGTATTTTCTTTCTGGAATGAGAAAGTAATAACATAGCTTGTTTCGTTTTTACTGGTTTTAACAGCAGGCATAAGAAAGCTTTTCTTAACATTTTTATATTAACAGTTCATTCTTAATAGCCTTGCATTCTCTACAAGACTAAAAATAGTAGCCAGAGTAAGCATCCTTCTGGATTGTATTTGTGGAGCTGAACAAATGGTTGATATTACCAGCTGGTAACATATGATACCAGCACTAAAATGCGGGCATATATTAGCTAATAGCTCCATTTTGCAAGTGATCACTATTATCCTTTCCTTGAGCACTCACATTCTCTTTCCTGTTAAAATCTCTTATCACCTTTGATTCAGTGCCAGAAGATTTGTAGCCTTTTTCTTGCTTATCCATTTTTAAAATGCAGCCTGCAGCAATAAGACCTAGAAATTCATGAGACCTGAAGGCACTGTCACACTTCAGACAGGATCAAAGCAACAAAATTACCTGAAGGCTCAGCCTGAGCCTTACCACCATCTAGTTTGGCCATTCATGCTGCCATTTGCAATTAAAGTATGTGTTCACTGAATGGAAACATTTACTTTAAGTGATGTTGTCAGGGAAATACAGAAACAAAAATCAAATTTTGTCGACACACTGTACATAGACAAATCCCTTTCCAAATTGTTTAGAATGTTTGAGGAATACCTCTTAATGCTTGCTTTTCCTCTGGCTGCTTTACAGCTTTGTACACCCTGAAAATAGCCCTCTTACCCCCGGTTTAACTTATGCTCATGTAGAAAATTACCAACAGAGTTTACTAGATACTAAAACTGTGCATTTACAGTTGCAGTTCACATTAAAAGGACTATTGGTGCACCCAAACACCAGTTGAGCTACAGCACTTGATAGCAGCAGTGAAGCTATGAGTTTATGAGGCTTCATAAGGCAGCTGGTCTCAGCATTTGGTGTGAGGCGTGGTCCCCACCGAGGGCAGATGTGTGTGGTTTAGTGGGTGTAACCACTTAGTGAGCACTAACTCAGCTACAGCAGTGCTGTTTCTTTGCCTGCCCTTTTCTAAATGTGACTCAAGACCCAAAACCTTGACTGTTTGGGCTTTAAGAAGTTAGTGTCACACAAAGGATCAGCTGACTGTGTTCCTGTCTGTTTAATTATGACCTCTATGTACAGAACCTTCTGCAAGCTCGGACTGTTGGATTTGACCATTTTATGCAACAAACTGTTGTACACAATTTGACTGTGTTTTAGGTAAAGGAGTTGAACTGGACATGTGTGTGCATGCTATCCTGCAGCTTGTAATTCGGCTGAAGTATGCACTCACTAGTAGTGAGAAATAAAGAAATTCCAAGTTTTGACTAATTGTTGTTGATTTGATTTGTTTTGAAGAGATGGCAAACTAGCATTTTCAGTTCTGTGGACCCTACCTTTTCTTCTGGATATATGGATGTGGGTCATCTATTTAGATTGTGATGCTGCCCTTCATTCGTCTGCAAATTTTAGCCCAGTGAGCAATGCTAGCTAAACTATGCTAGAACAAACCTCCAAACAAGGTGTTTTAGTGTCTGGAGGTATTTTACTACCAGGGTTAGCTTAGAATCCTGTCTGCAGGACTGAGCTGTGCATCTCCATGTGATTTCCCTGTAATCCCCTGCATAAGAATGTGCATTTATTGTAGGGCCTCAAAAAGCTCAGTCAGAGCTGAAGGTTTCCAACCTGCTAGATGATGTGCAAGACCTACAATCACTCTTTTGGTCTCTCAGCATCACCTCATCCTTCCCCTTAATTTTTCTTCCATCTTCTTTTAAGCCATACCTTCCTTTGACTCTAAATGGAGTTTGCAGACTTCATGGCAGCTGGGCAGGATGGGATATCAAGCTGAATACACAAAACAGATAAAAACAGAGACTTGATAGGGACCCACTTTTGCCATCTTCCACAGTTAATTTCCATATATCTTCACATGGAGGCACTGTTCATTTTTCCCCTTCCATGAGTAATTTCTGATGTTATATCTAACCATATAGCCATGTTTTTTCATGCTACTACAGGGATGGAGCTCTAGCTTTTGAATTTTAGTACAGTAGTGCTACTGTTTCTGCTAAAAGCTTTCTCTTGCAACATGCACTAAAAGGTCAAAAGTTAAAATAAATCTCAAACATGCTCAAGGGAAAATTCACTACACGTACTTGACTGTCAGGGTTTGAGGGGTTTTTTTCCCCATTTTCTTAGTGCTGAAGCATATTAGAGATTTTTATGGTTTTGAGTGTGATCCAGCATTGATACTGTAGCTTTGGAGGAATGCCAGCAGGGACTCTTACAGAATATCAAGTTTAATACCATCTTATGTAATGTTTATGCGGGTGGGATATGACATATTGAAATTCAATTTATCGAAATTATTGGCATTATATTCATGCTGCCCTGCTGCCAGTGGGGCTGAAATGGCTATGTTTTGTGGTGTTCCTGCTTGTACAGACATAGACACTTGGGGAAGATAGGTTTGCATTAATATTTTTGTCTTCTTTTGCATCTATTTTCACTAGTGAACTGTTGCCATTATACTAAATACCTACACTGTGCAGCCATAGGCAAGCAAATAAATAAGGGAAAGGGTCTGAGTCTTAAAAATGAGAAAAATGTATTCAGGTTTGCATTACTGGTTAAGGAACCTTCCTCTAGGCAGGCAGGGTTTAGTTTCTTTTTACACAAAAGGCAGTATCTATTTCTCTCATTAATCCTTTCATTGCAAAACTCATGTTACAACAATGCACAGAAACCGCTCTACATGAGTTATGTCTTTTTGATTTTATCAATCTAATTCAATCAGCGCACATCTGTATAAAGCTACCCTGTACAATACGGGGTTTTTTTTCTCCTGTCTAAGAGACAGAAAGAAAAACACTTTTACTCTGAAGTCACTCTGTTGCCATGTGAGAGGTTGGTGGTACCAATACCACCATGCTGGGGAAGGTTGTGTAACAGGACACACTCTCCCAGACAAAATACTACTTAGAGTAAAGCCAATAAAAAAATCTATGTCAACACCAAACTCTAAGTGAATGTAAATGTACCTTTATATATTTGAAAAGTCCTTATTGTAGAGGCCACCTTTTCTGACAGTTTTCAAAATGGTTTGAGAAGACTGTCCCTTTGTGTTTTACTGATATGTTTTAATATGAGATTCATCTTGCTTTTACAGCACATGCAGCAAGGAAATCATGATAATCAAATTTATTAATGTATAAAGGAAAAATATGCCTGGTGCTTAAGAGAACATTTGCATTCTCTAGGGCACTTCTGACATATTCCTTTACTTTTGTTTTTCTGTACAGAGGATTCTCAGGTGTTTGTGACATACCTGTTTTTAACATCACTGCATAACAGATTATTTTCTTTAAAATTTCAAAAATCCTTTACAGGATTCAGCTTTTCTATTAACAGGATTATAAAGTTAAAAATAAGATTATAAAGTTAAAAAAAAATATTTAGAAAATATTGCAGTTGAAATAAACTGAAGAATTTTTACACATACTTTATTTGTGCTTCAGAAGTTTAGCTATTTAGGAAGCCTACCTTAACTGGGTTTTTTTTCAGCTCATCACAGAATCTATGATCAATTTAGCAAGAAGATGCTTAGCAAATGCTTTGAAAACCATACATATATATTGCCATGTCATTCTGTTGGTTGGGATTATGTTACTTACTGAATGATTGCTACTCAGTTTTTGCCAGTATAATCAATAAAAGTGACACTGAGAAATCTGATCTTCCTTTTCTGCAGGCCAGCTTTGGGTGGTCTCCTTACATCATCCTTTCGGCAGCACCAGGAGTCCTTGGCAGCAGAAAGAGAAAGACGGCGTCAGGAGAGAGAAGAAAGGTTGCAAAGGATTGAACGTGAAGAAAGAAACAAATTCAAGTAGGACCCAAATTTGCTCTCAGTCTCTTGCTTTAATGTGTTATAGATTGATCAATCATTGGGACATTCAACTGCAAAATAACTGACTTGATGAATAGTTTGTCTCTTTAGATACTTTTCTTGATCTAAGTATCTTAAAAAGTGATACATTAAACACATAATGAATTTTGGTATTTAATAAAAAAAGCTATTATTTAAAGGCAGCAAATTGTACTGCCTTGGTATGTACAGAGGCTCAGTTTTAGTAGTTAATGTACTCACCAAATTATAATCTCAGTGAGGCATAGGACTTGAAAGTGAAACAGTGGGACAAAGGTATCAAGAAGGGAGGAAGGGACAGCACTGAAACATCTATTTGCTTTTAAATTATGCAAAGCAAAAATGTCTTGCTTGTGTCTTTCCTGTGTTTCTGAACACGTCTCTTCCTCCTGGAATCAACAACTGACAGAAGGTAATGACCAAAATTACTGTTCAGACCTTGGCAGACAAATGTCATAGTTGAATGCAGGACTTTGCATTTTCACATCTGAGAAAATGTTGTGTGATGTGGGATCCCAGGGTGTGCTGCCTGAAGATAGTAAGAGACAAGCCCCCCTCAGCCTCTTCAGTCCATGCCTAGAAATCCCAGCAGGGACATTAACAAAGACTGCAGTGGGCCAAGGATAGATGCAGAATCTATATCTGAAATTGTTTGCCTTCAGTCTGAAGAGTGTACATTAAGAAATCAATTTGTTTCCTCATAGACGGAAGTGAAAATCAAACCTATTTTTAGTAGTTAGAAGATATAATGTAATAATTTAAAGAGCGGTAATATAAATGTTTGTAGCCTTAGAATTGGTAGTCATGGAAAAGATGGCACAGGGTTTCATGTTAGCTTGTTTATTAGTGTGCAGGATTGTTTTAACTGTAATCATCCCTTTAGTAAGAAGTGGAAACAGGCTGTGATTCTGTGAATTTGGAAAGAGCAGTAACTTAGGAGTGGTTGATTGATATTCTCCTGGCTCCAGAAGATAGCTAGTTTGGAAGGAAATGAGAGGCAGAGGGAAGGTAGAAGAGCACCATAATAGGATCTTTGGCAGCCAACAGCTGCCCAAGTTCTTCTGAAACAGAAACAATAAGGTTGCAGTCTTCCAGCCTCTTCCAAAAACTCTCCCTCTAAGTGGTATCATCAGGCTGCAGCAGGCTGCCATGGACAGCCAACATGATCTTTCAGAAAGGAAACTCCCAGACTGAAAAAGCCAACAGGGCATTTGGCAGATTGATCTGTTTGAATAACAGATCTGCACATTTCAGTAGAGGTTGGCTACAGTAGTTGTTCTGTCACTAAAAGAGGTTTCTTGAAGTCAGAAAAAAATTCCAAAATATATATTTTCATCCCTTTGTTTCAGAATCAGAAATTGATAAACTAAATGTCTTAATTGTGCTACATATTTGAGATTATTTTTCAATTCCCAGTGTTTTCATCTTTTGGATTTGAGTTTTGTGATCACCCAAAAGTTATAACTTTTGTTTGAGGAGAGGGTCTCCAAAGCCACCAGACTTCACAAACAGACAGCATCCCACAGTTGATTAAACAGTCTGGCAGGAGGAAAACAAAGTCACAGCAAGCAGTCACGGACAGTTTCATAAGAGTTCCTGGGATTTCATTATCATATCATCAGTCTGGCTAGAAACCCAGTCTCTGAAGATGTATTTTTGATTAAAAATAGCACTTGCAATTCAGTCTTTAAACTCGTGAGCTGTACTGGATTTACCATCATGACTCATTTGTAATCTCATTCTTTCCAACTCTGCCTCAAGAACATTGCACTAGGTTCTGGCACCATTGTTGACAAATTGAGGATAATTTAAAGGAGAGCATCACTAGTTGTGAAAGAGCTGGAGAACAGGAGAGCTGGAGGATTAGGAGAGGAGCTACAAAGCTTCATAAGTTATTTCTAACTAAAGGAATGCTGTGCAGAATGAACATTTTTCTCAGTAGAAGGACTGTCATACCCATTGCATATGTAGAACAATGTGTCCTAAAATAAAGTGGGTTTTTTTTCAGCTGTAGGGAAGAGTGAAAGTTGTCAGAGGGGGAAGAGTAATGTTAAAATTTGCCTGCTGAAGATTTCCTAGGATACCTTTAAAATATTCTAAAACTATAACCAGTTCAGAATTCAAAGCCTGTGGAGATGGCCTGAAACACTAATGTGTGTTCCCTGTTAAAGGACTTTTGAAGAGCACTTGCAAGCATATGTTTGATAGCTATTGATATAATAGATGATAAGTAATTCATTTATTGACACAATATAAAGAGGGGGAAAAAAAAGGTTATTAATAAAAGGAGTAGTTCTGAAAATCTTTCTGATACTCACTGTGAAAGAATAGCAGATAAGGTGAAGGTCTCATTAGTTTTGTCTACCAAATTTAACTGAATATTAAAAATGTATTTTAAGGAACCATCTTGCTATGATACTGAGACAGGGTGGACATCCACTGGGTTCTGCTGTGCTCCAAGTTTAATTTGCATCCATATCTGTGGATGTGGCAGGCCTGTCCAAAATCACAGCATTCAAGCATCCAGCAAACTTGAATCGGCAAAAGTTAAATATATGGGTCATTTGAGGAGCTGTGGGAATGGCAGCTGACATAAAAGGAGTTTTTGTATCTAAAACTCAGGGTGAAAAATAAAGAAGTGTAAGGTTGTTATCTGTCCAGTGATGCTGCACACATCCTCTTGGAAGGCAGAATTGTCCTTCTCAGTAAAGCCCGTCCGCTGTCCTGTTTCCAGCCATGGCAACTAAAACTCACTAAGGAAAGGTTCCTTGGAAAGAAGGCCAATGGGTTTGTACACTGCCTCGGTCTGTGCTGCCAGAGGCTGCAGTCACAGAATGCAGAATGGGGCATTCTGAGGCAGAGCAAATGAGGGATGGTTTAATAGCCACTCATGTGCCTGCTCTCTATGGATAACTGCAGCTCATTGGATCTCATTTCAGGTACCAGGTTTCATAGCATGCTTCAAAAAGCTATGAAAAAGTTTTTCACTTTCTGCAAGATTTTTTATTACTTTAAATGACCTTCTAAACTATGTATTTGGTGGTGCATGCATGGATAAGTATACACTTTTCAGCAATTTTTGCAAAAGCAAACAGTTTTTTTGACAACAGCCTTCATTGTCTGCAATCAGTTTGTGTGTACCACTCTTGGTTTCTCCTACTGTACCTATGCTTCTATTACTCATTTTTTTCTTCTGGTTTCTGCTGCAATTTACTGTAATTCTCTTTCTAGCCGTGATTATTTAGACAAAAGAGAAGAATTAAGACAAGCAAGAGAAGAGAGGTTTGTATGTCATGTCATGTCATCCATCCTTCCCTATCCTTCCCTCTGGTTGTTTGCACTTCCTATATTCTTTACTGTGGCACTGTTGTATGTTTACATTTTTAACTCTGCTTGCACAAAACGCTTTTATTCCAAAAGACTTCTATAAGAAAATTGTTAAAGAGCAGAATGAAGTCCAGCTGTAAGCACAGCAATAAATGAAGTGCAATGAGAATGCTTAAGAATGATTGATGATCTTTTATCTATTTGTGTGGGAAATAACCTTACCCTATTTGCCTCAGAAATCTGACCAAATTTAGTAGTTATAAACTGAATAAGCCTGTCTTTTTCACCCAGTGGGTTCCAAGCTTTCTGAAGGGTCAGAAAAGGCAACTGAGGATAAAGGAAATTGGGGTCACAAGCATTGCAAAACTGCAGTGACCGGCTGATGGAAATGATTCTGACCCACTCTCAGCATATTTTTATCTTTCAGAGCCAAGTTTTCTTTGCCAATCTCTTTAAACATCAGCAAGTAAATTACAAAGTTTAGCAGTGTGTTTATCATTGGGGCATTGTTCTAGTTTTATTTAAATAGCATAGTTAAAGGGTTTGGGTTTTATTTCTCCTTTTTTTTATTTTAATTCAATGAACAAGTTTAGAAACTCTGGGCTAGGCTGGGAGGTATGTGCTTATAAAAGCATATTTTTCAAGGAATACTCAACTAAGGACTTTTGCTTTTCAGTAGCTTCATCTCAACCTCTGCTAGTAATTGCATCCTGGAGGGTGTGCTTGTTTTTACCTAGAAAATATGCAAGTTACTGTACAATGGAAGAAAAATACAGAGTGCTTCAGTTCTGTTTTTATGGTCCTCTGGAGATACTTTTGGATTGTTAAGAATTGGAATTACATTATCAAAATAAGAGAGCAGCCATCTCAGAAATCATTGAATTGCTGTGTTTTTACTTGGGGTTTTTTTTGGTTGCTTCTGTGTTTTGGGGTTTTTTTCACAGAATCATTGTACAGGAGACAGTTTGTTTCTGCAGACTGAAATTTTATCTGTTCAGACTGATATTAAAAAATTATTTTAACATCTCTAAGCATAAGAAAAGGTGGATGGGCTTTCCATTGTGCTTCCAGTCAAAACAATTACAAATAATTTAAAGCATTTTCTGAAATTAAATGCATCTGAGCACATAAACATCATACACTGATTTGAGTTGCATAATACCTTTTTTTCAATGAGCATGCTCATCTGCAAGTTTTGAAACAAATTAGGAGTTCTCCAGAACTTTAAATTGTGAGGGAAAATGCTTACTGGAGTATTTTTGGGGAAGTGTTCACCATCACTGCTGGGAAAATCTGAGACTATTTCACCGTTCATTAGTAAAGTTTTGTTATCCTTAGGGCTCTTTTTAACTGAGATATCAAACTATCAGCTCTTACTCATAAAGAGGAAAGACATGTTTGCTTTGACAGCACATATATATTGGAGAAAAATTCTGCACAGTAGTCCATTACATTGGCATTCTGTAACTACTTTTTTACAAACACTTTTGCACCTTTTCCTATAGGAAGTTGTGTATTAACTTGTTTTAGGCGAGTGCATAGACTGAAAGAAAATCCTATAGTCAAGATGCCTAAAATCCTAGTTAAATACTGATTTGTATGTTTCCTCCATATCAGTTCTTGGTGTTCAGTGATTTGAGGCCTTTTCCTTTTGCTTGGTTGGGTGTTTTCCAGTGGTTTTTTATCTCAAGAAAGGTGACCTTCCAAACCCTCTGTGGTGTGAGGTACAGTTTAAATGCTCTTCACTCCTATGACTCTGTTGGTATATTAACATTTTGGGTTGCCCTTAGGGCATTTCTCAGATACCTAGAGAACTCAAAATGATAATTTCATCTTCTTGAAGATGATAAATACAATGTTATGTTCATGAGGAATGCCAAATGGATAGCCACAGACTTTTGGCTCATTATCTACAGAGAAGAGTCAGCATAGCTGAGATGATGTTTGCATGATTTAAAAGAATATGGCAGCATATTCAGGGGAAATTTGTCAATCCTGTAGTGGAGGTATGGTAGCTCATTCTTTCAAATCCTTCAAATTTTGGCCTGTATGACCTTGTGTATCTGCTGTTGGCATTCATTCATTATTAAGATATTTTTCAGAAACAAAAGCAACCTAAATAATGTAATTTATCAAGTGTGAAGCATTAATAACTGGTTCTTGATTTTTTTTTTTTTTTATTTCTCAGTTGTACCTATTTATTAAGCTTCCCATTTGATAACTCATTCTGCTTATGTGCTGCCACTGGAGTTGCTGTTCTGGTTCCCTTTTATATTTCAGTATAGTAGTCAGATACATTTTGGGAAGTTGTCTCTGGATGATAGTCTCTGCTTTGCTGGTTGGTGGTGAAGCACAGAGCTACAGAAAATGTTAAAGCACATGGAAAAGAAGTGAGGACAATAAAACATAGTGGCTCCCCGCATTATAGAAGGGTCCATCCAGATCTCTGTTGTAGTCTGTTGGCAAACTGCAAAACCCCCTTGGCAGCAGCCAGCTGGGCTGTACCTGTTTGTGCCAAGTGATCAATTTGAGTGTCTCTTTATGAGTCTAGAGTCCCATCTGCTCTGGTTGTGAGGAGGTGCAAGGCACCGTACATAAGTGACCAATATTCAAAGAAAGAGTGGCATTATGGACTGCAGCAAAATATCACACTGATGCCAGAGAAAGGCTTTCCCCTCTATTGAAAAGGCAAGGTTCAGTCTCGAGAATTGGCTTCATGTTAGAACTGTAAACAGTTCCTATTTTATAACCATGCAAGTATGTAGCTTGTTATATTTTCATCCAGAGTCTGTAGGGGTTCTTTTTCTTGCAGAATTTGTTCAAAGCCTGTGCATACCTCTGGAGGAATAAAAAAAAAAAATAAAAAAAAAAAAAAGAGTTTGTTCTTCATTACTGCTGTTTGCAATAAGGCAAATTACCTCTGAAAACACAAGGACTGCTCTTCAAAGACGCATTTCTGTGCTGTATATGAATGTTTGCAAATGTGCATGTGTGTGTGGCTACCATATGTACTAAGCATGTTTGTTACCACATATGGCTGACTTCTTTACCCTGCCTGCTTTTAATGTACCCTCTTACATTAATTTGAGCTGTCAGAGATGCATAAGAGGGGAGGAGAGGTGTTCACTGTTATGAAGTGTTTACAACAGTGTGTTATAGGGGATGACCAGAGTGTTTCAGGGACATAAGCAGTAGTCTTGATAAACCTGTTTAACAGCTCACTTAAGGCAAACAGTCTAAAGCCAGATACAGCTGTATTCATGAATTTATTCCTTAGCAAATAATGGTGGATAAAATTAGCAGACATCTGGAACAGGCACATATTTAAAAGTTATTTTGGTCGCAATGTATAAAGCATACTATGAAGAATATGATTGGTAGCTGGTCTTAATAAACAGTTAGTGAGTTCTGCCTGCCTAAAATGCAAAACAGATGTATCTTTGTTCTTTTAAAGTGACTTTGATGAATAAACTACATGTGACGTCAGGTACAAGCTATTGGATGTCTGAGTCCGGCAGAGAAATTTTTCAGAATAAAAAAAAAGAAACTTTCCATTGTAGGCTGGAGAGAACAAAGTGAATTCCAGTGCATTGCTCTCAGAGCAAATAGAAGCAGGTTCAGAATCTTTAGATAGTCAATCAAATCATTTATTACTGGTATTATTTTCAGGAAGATCTGTTTTTCTCTGCTGCATTTTCCTCTCCTTACATCAAGGCTCAGATTTTGGCAATTTGCACCAGTATTAAGGGGTTCTGGGTTTGGAGGGGTTTTTTTCTTCTTTTTTTTCTTTTTTTTTCCCCTCCCATTTTAGTTTTGGGAGAGGGAGGGCTGAGAGGAGGAGGAGGAGGAGGAGGAGGGTGAAAAGGAGGACGTACAAATGCTTCCAATAAGGAGAAGGACTGTGCAGACAAAATACTATAGCTAATGGTTCTTTAACTCTGCTGGTTTTTTGCTTTTGTATTGTAATGAGCAATTTAACATTTTTCAGGGCAATAGTCTGCTTTAGTGTGCACTTTTTGGCAGATTGAGCAAGCAGGGAGTTCAGTACTGTATCCCTTGTGTCAGGAAGTCAGCTCATTCTCTACAGGTGTTTCATCCATAAACAAGCATCAGCCACATGCTTCTTTTTCTTTACGGAAACCCTCTGGAATTCAACTTTCAGATACAAATACTTGGAGAAGTTGGCAGCAGAGGAGTATGAGAAGGAGCTAAAGAGTCGGAGTGTCAGCCGAGGCAGAAGTGAGCTGTCCTTGAACCTGAGATCTCCTTCAGGTCCATCCTCACCTGTACCCAAGTGCGTCAGCCCAGCATCCATACAGTCTCAGGAAGAGCTGAAGACCCCTTCCACCCCGTGTAGAACTCCTCAGCCCTCAGAAGGTAAGTGAAAAGGAGGGCAGGGGAAACAATTCTGGGAAACAGTTTCTCTTGGGATAGTGATGATTTTTAATGCATGAGTATACATCTTTGTACAATTCATGATGTATATGACCCCAGAGTAAAGGGTCCTACCTTTTTCCATCCCCTCTTCCTAAATTCCCTATTTTTTGAATTGATTTGGATATCAGGTAATTAGTTGAATAATAGGGTACACTGCTAATTGTTGCTGAGATTTATATTATCATTGTCTGTTGCTCTTCAGATGGAATAATTAGAAAATAGAGCATATAGAGGGTCTTAGTTTTAGTGTCATGTTCCTTATATATGAGGAGTTACTGAATACTAGACAAACAGTATTCCTGCCAACAGATTTTGCATATGTGGATTCTCTGAGAGAAATGCAACAGATGAATGCCAAGATTATAATAACTTTCCAGTAGACCACAGGCTGAATGTGACAAACTGAAAAGCTCTTGAATTGAAGGCAGGGGGAGTGTGTTGATTATTTTTAATACCAAGAAAAACTCTTAAAATTGTAGCACAAGTCATAAAGGACTTAAAAAAGACCACAGACAATTAGTAAAAAGGAAAGTATAACTAGTGTTTGCACGGTTGGTTTGCCTTCATATAATTTATTGGTGTACAGAGCAATGCTTTTTGTGTGTGTTTGTATGTCATTCTGCCACTTGCATCATGTACCTCTCCTTCAGTCCTCAAAACAACACATGCCATACAGATTTATATTTGCACCACATGATGTTGCATTAACATTGGGAGCTAGAATGCATGTCAAGGGCAAATTATCACCATCACTCATTTTTATTTTATTTGATTTCCTGCTACATGCTATTGGTGATTAATGCATTTGTAACTTGCACTGCTTGGTTTTATGGAGTGTTATGGCTGGTAGCATGCTATAAAGCAAGGCAATTTAAGAAAAATGTTATAAATACTGAATGCTGCATATGTTTGTCCTCACCGCACTAAGCAGGTGAAGTTTATTTTATTTAGTTTTATATATTTTCCCAATTATATTCCCCAGTTTTCTTATTTGGAACCTTAAGAGTCTCAGTGGAATCATTTGAACTTAGAAACCACAGATACTCTCCTCCAATACTGATAGTCAGAAACATCCGAAGACCCATTTTATTTAGTGCTATATTGCTTTTAGAGCAAATAAGCTGGATTTTTCCACCATCAGGATTTCAGAGCTGGGTAGGTAGAAAGTATCTCTTATGATGATTATTTTAGCATATTTCTCCTGGAAGCATTAAAAAAAAATTGCAGCATGAAATGGAGCAGCACAAACCATTTGGAGAATACATTTAGAGCAGGTGTACAGGGCAGCTTCAGACAGCCAGAATATGGCAAAGCTATCAACATGTGGATAGACAGGACACCTCTACTAATAAACTCCTGGCAATATAGTAGGCATTGGAGGGCAGTATCTGGAAGCCTGGAAAATGGACCACAAGGAGAGAATATATCAATGGGGAAGAGTAGCCTTCCAGCCAAGGGCAGCTGCAGGCAGATGTCCAGGATAGAACCTGAAATCTGCATACTTCAGCAGGATCTTGGCATGGGGAATGACTGCTTTTTCAGACCTACTGAAAGTATTGGAAAGGTCATAGGAAGTCATGAGCATGTGGGCAGGACTCACCATCTGGAAGTGCCTGTGTTATTGGCCATCTGCCAGTGGGGTACAGGCTTAATGTAGACACTGTGCCATGCTCTCTATACTATTACTTGACTTCCTTATGCTCCATACTGAATTAAAATATCATTTTTACTGTTTTTAGGACAGGTTACGAATCCCACTTAATAGGTAGAGAAAATGAAGTATTAACTCACTCAAGCCGGTTGAAAGAAAAGCTGAAACAGAGCCATGGGCAGAACTCAGATTACTTGCACCCCAAGCTGTTGTTTTTAACATGGGGCTCACCATCTTCCCAAGCAGGAATGAAACTGCAGAAGGAAAACAGTTACTTGGTTCTGTGCATAGGATGCTCTAAAGACTCTGCAAGAATGGTGTTAACAGATGTGTGAGATTAATCTGCAGAATTCAGAACCTGAGGTCAAAGGCAAAGAGTGTTCACCTACTAGAAAAACAATAAGTCAGATTTATTTTGTTCCTTTTGTTGGCCATCCAATATCTACTGGTATTAAGAAGGAAACAGATTCTGTCTGTGGAACTTTGTCTCACAGTGTGAAACGTGTCAGTACCATGACACAAACCTGGACTTACTGAGCTGTTTTCTCTTATAAAACAATTGATTCCACTGAAGTAATCAAGTCTTGCAGGACTTACTCTTGTAAAACTTGTGTTATGGCATTCAGAGGAAATTAAGGTAGTCCTGTAACTGCAAAAAGGAACTTAATTTTTTTTTCAGAGCAGCTACTTACACTTTTGTAATTTCATTGAATATTTTGTGAAGTGCAAGTATGCAGTAAAGGAGGAGCAACAATAACTGAGACATCTCTGAAGTCAATCTACAAAGGTATTTCAGGTGAACCCTTCTCTGAAAGAAGCAGCTTTTTTAGTACTTGAGAAAGTAAACAGGCCAACCCAAGCGTACACTGGACAGCAGGAGACCTTCTGAACATAGTCATAGTTGAGCAGGGTTCAAATGTTGCCCAAAGCATGACCAATATGAGCATCTCAGCAGATGGGAAAGCACCAGAGCATGAGTATGCAGTGAGGCCATTGCAGAGCCAAAGGAACCATGATGTAGAAAGTCAGAGGAGGAACTGGGGTGGGAAGACAAAAAAGGATTGTTTCTGGCTGCACGAAGAAAGAGCCAGTTCAGTCTGCACCTGTCGTTACCAACACAAGGAATAGGAGGAAAAGATTGGAGTGGGAATGGGGAGAGATAAGGAATCCCTGCAGAATTCAGAGGAAGCAGAATCCTATGCTGGAGTATCTGAAGGGAGATAACAGCCATGAGTTTAGGTGATGCCTGAAAAATTGAACCAAGAGATCTTGGGCAGACATAGACCTTTTCAGACTTACTGTATGCATCCACAAGAGACACTCAGCATATGTATCTCACACCTCCAAGAGGAAAGCAGAGAAAATAGATGAGGATGTGGTTGGCTAATCAATTAACCTGACAGGGGATTAGATGTCAGCCCAGAGGGATATTCCTTCTCTCTGAGGGCTTATAGGACTGGAGGGTTGAGTTCTTATCAGCAGGATACAACATCTTGTGTCTGCTTCAAAGCTGATTTATAGTTGAGTATTAAAGGAAATGTCCATATCCCTCTACTGCATTATAAGTTCTTAGGCTTGCTTTTCAGAAGGGATCAGCTTATATAGGTATCATGCTTCTTAACATCTCAAGCACACCTTCTTTGCTGTTGATGCTTTTTGATTTTACCAGGCTTGCTTTCCTGAACCTTTGCACTCTCCACCAGCAGAAGTCTGAAGATAGGGGACAGATACTGGTCTGTTATTTATTTCTCTTGCCATCTGTAAGGTTGCCACTTAGAGTAGTGTTTTGTCTGGTATGAAAATCGACCCAGTAAATGTGGGACTGAAAGTCTGAGCTCATTTCAAATAGGCCACTACCAAACATTAACTGAGAATTGTGGTTTTTAACATCTTCAGAAGTCCTCACTAATATCACTGCAGTGAATTACATGGTGGAAATGCAAGTGATGGACACAGGTCTAGCTTGCTGGCTTTTTTCTCTTGAAGGTGTTTCCTGGCAGATTTGATTTTTGTACTGCTTCTTAAGGGAAGTGCTGCTGGACTTAGCTCACCATTTTCAAGTGATTTGGGTTACAGGTGGATTGTCTGGTATTATTGCTAAAGAGAGAGAAAGAGACTGTCAAAATGAGTGTCAACATATCCTTGTTTCCTTCTAGTACTTCGATTTTTTTATTCCTTGAACTCAAAAAAGCAGCTTATGTCAGTATACTGCTCTTTACTCTTTTTTATGTATTACATATTGCTAAGTTGCTGCATATTTCTCGTATGTGTGGAATACTTCTTGTTAGAAGAGTATCTGGAATTCTTTTGAGCATTCAAATTTTCTCAAGCATTTCTTACATCTTCCCTGACTTTATTCTTTTGAATCTTCAGTGTAGCTTTATGATGACAAAGTTGCAATAAGCGTTAAGAGTCCTGGCCATGTTTTAATCAGCTTCTCTCTCCATCTAAGCTGTTGCAGTTCACCTTTTTAGTTATTGCATGACATTTGATTTTTTTTTTTCTTTTTTTTGAGAGAGAAATATCTAGAATTCATAGGAAATTATGACTATTCATGGATGAATTGGTGACATTTGTATACATGGACTATTGAACCATGGCAAGCTGGGAATCTTTCTTGTTGAAGTACTACATTAGTTCCAGGAACTCCTGAAGAATTCCTAAGCTTCCATCTCAGTCATATTCAAATGTTGGCTTGACTTTAAAATGTTCTCATTTTATACTTACACACTGACAGCTGTAGTGAGAAACACATCACTGGGATTTGCAGTGTCTGCCAACTTCTTGACAGCCCTCTGTAATTTTGAGTCTCTCCTAGTCAGTGTGCAGGATACAGCCATAGGTAAGGTACATTTAGAGAAATGAGGCATGAGCAGAGGTGCTTGCATATCTAGTATTAGATTTTTAGGTGCTCTCATTGGAGAAGAATGTGATCTCCTTTATTTTGGCTTATATTTACTCAGGATAAATCTACTTGCCTGCTCACTTGAGGACTGAAATATTTGGATTACATTCCAGTATTTCAGTGTGATTTTTTGTTTCCTTCAAAGGTTCATGTAGTACCTGAGGATATTCTCATTGTATTTCAAAAACAATGATAAGTCCAGAAGACTCTTTTGCAATATTGTAATGAGAAATGGTTAACAGAGGACAAAACAAGTATGACTTGGTCATTATAGTTCAGCCACCCAACACAAGATCTAACACAGAGGGAATTTGGGGCGTATGCAGAGCTAATGTGCATGTCCATTTTTGCCACTCTTTGCATGGCCATTTCAGGTTTCAGAGTGTGAGCTGCTTGATGTGAATATGTGTGGATGCTCTTCAGTTTCTTTGCAGCATGCAGGCAATATTTGCATGTGAAAATCTGCTGTTACTGCTAAAAACAATAAAGGTGAATGAATTATTTTTACTGGGAAAGCAGAGAAGAAACCAAGCGTACTATCAACAGTGTTTGCTGTATGCCAGCTGATAAAAAAGCTCATCATATGCCAACCAACTGGAAACTAAATATGTGCCATGTGCCAAGCAGTTGGAGATTTTGCTCAGTTTTGATGTGGCTATTCTGAAGTAAATGTGCATGAAACAACATATGTTTTTTGTCAGCCAAATGTGTGACAGTGCCATTTCCAGACTGTGCCATTCAAGTGTGTTATTAAAACTAATATTTGTATTTTTTTTGTTGAAGTGTTCCTCATCAGGTGAAAAAAGAACTCTTCCAGACCCCAAAGAAAATTCAACCAAATGCCACAGCACCCTCGTTTTTGTTTTTGTTTTTTAAAATCTCTTCTTTCCTGGCTCTGTCTAGGCACTAAGTTGTCAATGCTCAGGTGAGATGCCCATTTTCTGCTGGTTCGTTCAAATCCTTGTGCGAGTCCAACACTGCAGCTGTGGAAGTATGTATAAAAATAGTGGGCTGGCTCCAGACAGCGAGTGAGGGGGCTTGCCAGGCCGCTCTCACGTGCAATGCTGTCATCGCACAACATCCATCAGTCTGTTGCTCCTAATGTTCCTAAGCATGCCATGGACTTGCGTTTTATTTTCTTTCCATAAGGCACTCGTACAACTCTCACGTCGCTCTCGTTTAGAAGGGTGAACCTGAGACGGCTCTGTTGTTAAGTGAATCTCTTTCTCCCATTGTTCTCTCCACCAGTGAGTGCCAGTGAACCCGAACCAGAGACAGAGACAGAACCAGAACCAGAGCAGGAGGCTGAGGCTGAGGCCAAGCAGGGAACGGAGACACCCAAGGAAATAGAGGCTACAGAGGTGGGACCAGAGAGTGAGGTGGAGCAAGGACCAGAGAGAGAGCCAGAAGAAAGTGCAATACTCAGTGAAAAGGAGAGGCAGAATGAGGAAGTGAATGAAAAAGACAACTGTTCTGCATCCAGTATATCCTCAGCAAGCAGCACTTTAGAGAGGGAAGAGAGAGAGGACAAGTTAACCAGTGACAATGAAACTGGTAAAGTGAAGCTTTTTCAATAATGAAGGGTTTCTGGTGAAAAAAAATGTTAAATTACCAGCTCTGGTATTGTGTTAATTATCTAACAAACCCTTTGCACCTATCTAAGACTTTCTTCACCATGACCAAGTCTTGTATACTCTCTGCTTGGACATCCAGGCTTTTTTTGGACTACTATATTTGAGGGATAGTAGGGCCTTGATGGAAATGAAGTTTAATTTGATTTGTGATAATTTTCTTCCCTTAAGATTAATACATTAACTGCTGAATTACCACATTGCACAGACTTTCATCTCTAGCTCGTGGAGAATTTATTTGGGTTTTCTGTACATAAGTCAGTGAGACAAGGGCCTGTGCTGACATGATTCATCATGAAGTTCCAGACACCTTTTCTCATCATTTTAGTGGAAAAGGAAAGACTTGGTCAGGCTTCAGACAGCAGAGAGAGATACACAGGAGCTGCTGAACATAGGTCTGGGCTGTGGCCATCTTTAGCTCATTTCCATACCTTGTCTGGAAAAGACCGGTTTCATGGGGGAATTCTAGTCAAATATGCCACCAGGTACCAGCCTGGAAAGGCCCAGCCTGGGAAACACCTTAAGTATCAAGTTTCTGCACAGAGAGATAATGATAACCAGAGTTCGTCTTTCAGCCCAGGCAGGGAGGGAATAAAAGACAGATTTTGACTTTGTTGATTATTCATTTTCCTTTTTTATAGAGGGGTAAAGGAATGTAATGTAATTAGGACATTTGATTCCCAAGTTTTCTTTGGTCTGAACCATGGAATGCATTGTCCTATATTTTCTAAATTCTAAATAAGGAAATGAGATGCGCTTCACAATGTGAAATAGTCCTGCTCTGTCCTGAAAGAAGAGGGATAGCTCTGAATCCCAATGATTACCTCACAGACATAAACTGTCAGATTGAACTGTTCAAGTTTAAATCTATTGCTTTTTTTTCTGGGAAGCATTAGACGAATTACATCCTAAATTTTAGAGATAATTTCTTTTCACTCAGCACCAAGATTGGGTGACTTAGAATGCTATTGTACTCATAAAGAATATAGATGGATGTATCTATACATCCTTTCCTAAGGCTGGGGAGGGGTCACAGATGAAGGATGTTGCTACACTGTGGCATAGTCAAATATAGTCCAAGTGCAAATGAAGAAGAACAATTGTGAAAGTTTTTTTTCTCCTTGTCTGTTACCAACCTGTTACCCTCTTATTTACAGTCCCTATGTATTTTTGTTAAAAGCTAAGAAATGTTCTCCTATTACAATCAACATCTTAAAATTGTCCTACACTTCCAGGAGACCAAAGATTTTTTTGGTAACGCTATGTAGACTCGTGTAGTGAATTGTTTGCTCTCTAGTAGGTGAGGTGTTTTGGAAAGCAAACAAGAGCACTTTCTCCAGCAGTTCTGACATTCCCAAAAAGCATTTTGCCATTTTTGAGATGGCTCATTGGTTCTGCCCAAGTGCATTGAGGACAAAGAAATAAAACCCTTCGGGGAAGCTTCTTCATTAGCCATCCTGCCAAATTTGGCTTCCAACAAGTCTTGTTTCTCCAGTGGTATTTCAAGGCTTTAACAGTGAAGAGGAAGGCAGAAGACGCCATCAAGGTAGCAAGAGTCTTCATAGATATGATCTTTGATCAGCTTGGACAGTTGGGAGTGGAATTGGGGAATGCAAATTAGAGATTGTGTCTTGGCGAATTCTGATGGGTAGTTTTGCAAATGGATTAAACACTGGAGGATCCCATCTGGTGAAACTGAGAGGGGATAGATCATGTGGGGTTTGTGGGATAAACCTTGGGAACCATCTTGAACGTCTTCGAAGGAAAGGCTTGGAATAGACGGAAATCCTCTGTAAGGACACAGCTGGGTAAAATCTATGATGTGGGGAAGGAGTTCTCTAGTGATGTTGTCTAGTGAAGCTACCTCAGAAAGAAATCTAAGAGACTGCCTTAGGTGACAATTACTGGTAAGAAAGCAATCCCATGGATCAAGTCTGAGGAAAAATTAGCAGATAATGGAAGCAGTCAAGCCACCTGCAGGAAAGTAGGTTGCATCCATTTCTGAAAAAAAAGTCTTTCTTTTGTCTGGGGCTAAACATCTGGACTGATTTTAAGACATGGTTCAGAGATTGATCTAAATAGAGGCAGGAGTCACTGCTGTCCATATACTTTGTGCTGCAAGGCCCTATATTTTAACACAGTGTTTTAAGGGAGGAGAGGCGAGGAGTTGTGGGGCCCTGGATGTAGATCCCACCAAGAGGACACCTTCTCAGAGCACAGGACTAGGTGTTGTGGTAAGAAAACAACTCCATTGACTCAGGAAGTGTAAAAGATATCTAAAACTCCAAGGTATTGAAAAAGGTGGGATCAGAAGTGAAGAAACCAAGATAAAATGGGAGTGTAAGAAAAAGGGAAGCTTACAGGTATAAAAGAAAATCTTTAACCACAAGGACCTGAAAAAAAAAAAGCAGGCTAGCAATCAAAGTAAAATGATGAAATAATAGAAACAGAGGTTATGAAAAATGTAGTAAAAAAAATGTGTAAGGACTATGAGGAATAGAAGGAATTCCATACAGGAAATACAGTAAGTGTGAATACTTATCATTGTTGCATGTTTAATCACTTTATCTGATGCCCACTGGAAAAAAGAGCACCATAATTTTTAGACACATTATCCACATTGGTTAGCAATATTAAATTCAGGGAAATGGAGTCACAGAGACGCTTACATCATATATTTTTATAATTTGACCACTATAATTTGTTATTTATGGTGCTGTCTCAAACATGGTATTTTGCATATTATTGGTGAGAAAAGCGGTAGTCAGAAAGATGAAGCTTCATTACAGTGAAATATTAAATGAATGTGATGTGGGAAGGCCAGTAATCTTTTAACACTGACATATGGAGTTAACATAGAGAGGTTAACAGTGGTTGATGAGAAGCATGTTCAAAATTAATTTATAAAGGTTCTCATATTATAAACAGTTATTAAAATCTTGCTTATGCTTACACTCACTGAATTGCTCTGAGAGTTGGACCCTGGGTAAGCAGCGTACTTTGGAATTCCAATAGTCTGTGTTGTGAAGATGACCCAGGTAGCCAGCCAGGGGGTTCTGAGGGTCTGAAAGCTGCCTCTCCCAAGCCAGCAGGGTGGGAGGAGGAGGAGAAGTAAACAGCTACATGTTGACCTTGAAATCAGGCAGGGAAGATCTCTTTCATATGAAAATTTTCCTGAGGTTGTACCAGTACATGGCCAGATAAACAGTATGATGATAACCTGTTTTGTGTCAATGTCATGATATGTAAGCCCCATTCTGAAATATGAAAGGTTGTGAAAATTTATGCAGTGTATAAAATGAGCTGAGGTAGCAAGTACAAAGTGAAACCTGTCAGATTTCAGGAGAAACCAGAGCATTCAAATCCTGGAAGTTATATAGTCCCTCCCAAGCTACATATTATGCTCTACTCCCCTTCCTTTTTTGAGACATACTCCCAACACATCAAGATCAGGCCATGTATCAGCGCTGCACCTTATTTCAAAATTTTCACAATAACTGCTTACCCAGTTTCACACTAGTTGTACATGCATATACGGAATGTTCTTTTTGGTGGGTTGAAGAGTGTTCTTGGTGCTCCAACTTCCTTCCCTTGACTCTTCCCATCTCTGTGTGTGTGATTACAGGTCCATGGTCACAGACCATTCAGGATGCTGGTGTGAATGAGCAGTGCAGCAACATCCTCAATAACAAGCGGTTTATGCTGGACATGTTGTATGCACATAACAAAAAGCCCAAAGATGAAGAGGAAAAGGAGCTGGAGGCGAAGGAGGAAAAGAAGGAGACGGAGGAAAGCGAGGAGTCTCTCACTAGCCTAGCCAGCAGGATCTCTATTCTTCAGGCCACAAAGCAGTCCAAAGATGAAAGTGTCAAAAAGATGGAGATTGGAAATCTGGACAACCAAGGCAGTGTGAAAGCCTTTGCAGAAAAATTTAACAGTGGTGAGCTGGCTAAGGGGACAGCAGTGCCTGAAGATGAAATCAGTGAACAGGTCCCCGAGAAAACACCAGCGCAGACAAAGAAGGAATCTGATTACATCTGGGATCAGCTCATGGCTAATCCTCGAGAACTTAAAATCAAAGACATGGATTTTACAGACTTGGGGGAGGAGGATGATGTAGATGTGTTGGACATGGATATGAGTCCTGGGGACTCCCTTGTTCCCCCTCCTCCACCTCCACCTTCTTTTCTGGGTTTGCCTCCTCCACCACCTCCCCCCTTGTTTGGATGTCCGCCTCCACCTCCACCCTCTGCTAATTTATTGGCTCCTCCTCCACTGTTCAGCACTCCTCAGGGTTTAGGGTCACCCCAGGTTTCTAGGGGTCAGCCAGCATTTATAAAAAAGAAGAAAACCATTCGTCTATTTTGGAATGAGGTACGGCCATTTGAGTGGCAGTGTAAAAACAACAAACGCTGCAGAGAATTCCTGTGGTCGAAACTGGAACCCATTAAGGTGGACACTTCCAAACTGGAGCATCTCTTTGAGTCTAAATCCAAGGAACTGCCTGTCACTAAGGTACAGCTTGTATTCAGTTTGCTATTTTTCTGCTATTGTATTGGTATTCATTCTGAATTAGACCTAGGTGATTTATGTTGTTTATATCAAACCTGTGGAAATAACTGGATGTGTTTGTAGCTTGGCCTATGATGGAAGATATTCCATGGTCTGACACTAGAGATGAGCCTAGGGTGGTGTATGAGCCAAGTTGCCCTCCTGTCTCAGGTTTGCCAGTTGTGGGATATCACTCCAGGTGGCAAATACTGACAAATTTTACATTAGGTTGTCCGTAGCAGAGTGCCAAACTAGATACTGGAATCTGAAATATTTTCTGTTGCATTCATAAAAAGGTCACAGCATGGTGATTCATATCTGTGTATTTGACAGTTCTTCACTTGGTAATATTTTCCTAATCATTATGTGGAAAGAATACCAGACTGAATCTGCTACAAAGAGTCAACACGTGTGCTTTGTTCTGAAGGACTGAATTATCAGCTGGACCATGTTTACAGCTGAACTCTGCAGGAGTATTGGGTTTTTGTTTTATACTGGTGAACAGGCCCATTTTAAATCTTTAATTTGTGAAATGTGACAATTTTGGGATAGAAGCTGGCACAGTAAATACCTCTGTAGCTAGGATTCCCTCTTCCTTAGTATTGTTATAAAATAAACTCACAAAGGCTTGTGACATGGCTGTTTAACATTACAATCAACAACAAAAGGAAGCTTTTTATAGTTACATTTAGAAGGAATTTGAAGTAGCATAAAAAAAGTTATTAGCCTGAACATTTGTTTTTCATGGCTACATAAACTCTTTTTCTTCTAAGCAGTATAATTGCTATCAGGGAAACAATGTTTTTTTCAGTTAAAATGACAATAAAAAATGTCCATCTCTGTTACAGTAAATGAATCACTTGTGTGTTTTCTCTGTATACCCATATGTCTTATACTAACATAAAAAACAGCACCTTGAATACTTTTCTTTAGCTAGAGAGAGTTGTTAAATCTATTCTGTATTATAGATATTATTGTTTGCTCCTACTTTGGGCAACCTGGATGTCTCAAAGTAAAGGTTCTCTGTGTCACTTGTCCAGTTTATTAAGTCAAAATTTTCTAATAGTCATTCTTGATCCTCTTGACAAGGTGGAAACATTGGAATTTCTATAATCAAGTCCCCAAGTACCTAGCAAGCAGCAGTGGCTCATGTAGATCCTGCCATCACTCCTTTTAGCTGAATTTTTTTGGGGCACAGATGCGTGCAAATCTGAAACGTATGGTGTAACACCTTTAAAAACACATTCAGCTGATTGTTCATCTGGCCAATGCTGAGATTAATTTCTTTCTCTAATTCCTTTTCTGCTGAGGAAGGAATGCTGGTGACGTCGTGGCGTGCTACTCCTCATCTCTCTCCCCGTAAATACAAATCTGCCACAGATGGTTCATAGATGGAAGGAATGAGAGCATTTCTTTAGATCCATAAAATATTTAATTCCTTGAATTGAACATGGAATGATAACATATTTGCCATTTCCAAAGTTTAGCTTTGTGCTAAGTGCCAGCATTGTAATGGAGCACTTTGGCTGATTCCTAATCTTTTATTCTCACATGAAATTTTGATAAAATTTTAAGTTGTTGGAAGTATGACTTGTTTACTTTTCCAGTCAATCATTGTGCATGTTCCCAAACTACCCTTGGCCATTCTCCCTCCCTCACACTTGCATCTCAAACCTGCCTGATGATTTGGCACAGCTTTTGGCTTCTGGCTGGAAGATGAGTGAACAGGTTTCTTTGAAATTAGTGCAAGTTTGAGGAATGATTTAGGTGCTTTCCCCTTGGCGACTAATAACTGCTCTCTGCATGAGACATTGTACTTTTGGCTCTTTTTCCACCCTGTCCCATAACACAGACAAAGAAGTCTCATTGCCTCATTGCAGAGAAAACAATGGGGACCGAGGAGTACTGTAGTAGAACTCTGTGCAGGCATTTGAAACTCCTGCCTTCTTTTTGTGAATACCAGCAAATCTTCCAGAGCAGGAGATGGTCCTTAGATCAAGTGAGAGTGGGAATAATTAAGCAGACCCCCGAATCCGTAAAAGACTTGAGGTTTGGTACAAAGATTGCACTCAAATTAGGATAGCTCTTGATTTTTCCAGACTGCTTGGTTTATTTCCAGAGAGCACATTCCCTGTTGTGTCTAGTTTCTCCTGTCCAATGGCTGCAATCCAACAGGTTTATTCTATAATATCGTAAAGTCTGACTCACAGCTCAGTTGGTTCAGCTGAAAAAAAAGTGCAGAGCAACAAATCAAAAGTCAAATCTCTAGATTTCATAGCAAGAGATGGAAGTAGGTGCAGGGAAAAGGAACAGTCCAGAAGGATAAGAGGAAAAGCAAAGTCAGGGTGTACAAAGTGGGGGCTTGGCTCTATCTTGTGCTTATGCTCTCTCATACAGCTGTAACCAATTTTACTCCAGTTTCTAATCCTTCACTGTGATTTCCACAACACACAGCTATAAACAGCTACTTCCTGGCTCATGAGAAGTTTTTCATTAAACACAATAGACTGCAATAAAATAAAGTGGATTTAAAATTGTAGATTTTAAATAGAATTGGGATTTTGGGGGCTGGGACTGCGAGAGGAGATTCTTGATTTTAGGAAAACTTATGCCACACTGAGAAACTTGCACATTGATATTGTTTAGTGGAGCACCTTTAGTTGCAGATGGTATAATTTTTAGAATAGAGCACCCTACATTATATTTGCCAATAGAAAGAGTGATCAGGTATCCCCTCCAAACCAATGTAGTATTTCCTTCCTTCTCACTCCACCAAACAAAGCAGGTATTTTGGCAAAGTACTTCAAAGTGTTTACTTTTCTGTGAAGAGAAGTGAAAACATGCAGAGACTCCTGAATCAAATGCTGTTGTTCAGCCCTTTTGCCATCCATTGGTTTTGCATGAAAGTATTATTTTGCTGATTCATGTATAGCCTGTGGGATATAGTGATCCATCATGTGCCCACAGACATAAAAATTAGTAGGAGAGAAAAAGGAAGGAATCTGTTTTCATGTTCACATGCTTAGACACATATTCCTTTTGAAATGATTTGCTGCAATTTCAGTAAATACCAAGACAAGTCATAAATGTTGACCAGAATTTCTGAAAAAGATTACATACCTCAGTGGCAGCTGAGCAATTCCATTTTAAATCTCTCATATTAAATCCTTGCTAATTGAGCTAGAAATAAAATGAAATTTAAAAAAATAAAAATAAAAATTAAAAGCCATCTCACTATTAAGGTAGATTTTTCTGCACTACTGATGCAGACTTTTGTAACTTTAAAGATCTTTCTGAGCTGTTGCTCATCATATAATTATTTATTTATTTGACCACTTGGAAAGTTACTTAATTTTTTCCATTTCCCATATTAATTAAAGCAAAGAAGCATGTTTAAGATTATGTTCTCATCAGACTACAAATCACTTTCTGTGGTAGGGTAATAGGTTTTAAATGATCCACCTGGACTACCCTGTCTTCAACACAGGGAAGAGAATGTGGCCAGTTAGGTCTTGTAATGGTCTCACTTCACTCTAAGTGTTTATACATTGCAGAAGTGTTTGTTTTCCACAGATTATACTACCTGGTACCTTTGTATATATATGTAATTACAAATTGTATACTATATAGTATATGTAATATTCACAAGTTCAGGGATTACACTTCATACTGACACATTAAAATATAAAGTCAAGTGCACTAGTTCACTGTTCCCTCAAGCATTTTAAGTCACTTTCTGCTAATGAATTTATAAAGCATAGACTGAAGTCACCAAATATTATAGTTGAAATCAGTAGTTGTAGCTCATTTTAACAGTCAGACATTTCCACCTGTGAAATTTCATTGCAGACAAAAAGCACTTCTTTTCCTAGCAGTGAGGTAGTAAAGTTCATAGTAGTAAAATCTTTCTCTTTTCTTCATCCTTTTATTTATTTGGAAAGGATTTCTTTGGAACTCAGACATTGTCCCAAGAATGGATTTAAAATCTCTTCAGCCCCAGTTTTTGAAAAGGGTTACTCACCTCAACATTTTATATCCCATATGCAGTTATAGCTCTGGAAAATACCTCCATGCACTCGTGCCCTGTGCAGCTCATCTGTCTTTCATAACTCAGTGAGTGTGTGCACTGTAGGGATCACAATGATGCTGGCCGTGAGAGTCTTGTGTCCCCCAAATGAATATGTCTCTCTTGTCAGATTTGGGAGCCTGAAAACAGAGCTGCAGATTTGAGGCTTACTTACCCACACCACATGTGGGAAGCCTAAATTTAACTCCTTTCCCTTGGCCTTTTCCATTCTGATTAAATTCTTTGGAGCTGTGTAATTCTGTGCTCCAAAGGACAAGGTAAAATGTGGTGGTTTAAAAAAGGCTTAGTGCAATACAAACTCAAGAGGAAGCAGTCTCTGGTGAACCCTGTATGGTTTTAATGTGGTCTTGGCCACTAACTGTGGTCCTGAGAATGTGATTAGTGGCTCGGGAAGTAAAAGTTACAGCATTAAATGAGAAGCTGCATCTCACATCCTTCAGGTAACTCCCCAAGAAAAAGAGTCTATTACTCAAAGAAGGGAAAGTTCAGTAAGGCCTTGGGGATAGTTTTAAGCTGTTAAGAAGAGATAAGTTCTGGCAAAATGGTATAAAAACATTGAAAACAAATGTTATCTTTGCTAAAGTGCTCACATATATGCAGGGGAAGGAAAAAACCCTGAGTATGAGCAGAGTGCTCTCACTTTTCAGCTACCCAGCACAGCATTGGTAGTTACCAAAGAGACACCTTCTAGCATGGGATGATGAGAGAGAGAAAGAGAGACATGCTGAGGTGTAAAACCAAAGACCACGTTCAACACTACATTATGCAGTAGAAGTGGATTTCGAGTCACCTTGCATAGTTGGTTCACATTTTGCCACTATAAAGTTGGGGAGAAATAGAAAGAAATTCCTTGGTGTATTCTAGAACAGAATTTAAAATATATGTTGCCAGTTCTTTGTGATTTTATTATTATTTGTACTGGAGGTAAGATCCAAGGATATGGATTGTCTCAAATTAAACTTTGAAAAAAGCATGAGGGTTGAAATTCTTCTGCATCTGTGAAGGTCTTGACAGATGTATGATGAACAGAAAGGTAGAATAACTTTTCCCTGGCAGACAGAGGTCAGAAAACCAGTACCAGTGCCTCCAGAGAGGTACCTGTGGCTCCTCTGCCAGTGTCTGAGGTGGATTTATAACACAGGAGAGTGCTGGCAGGTGGGTGGGAAGTACTCTGTTTCCCAGCCAGACACATGAGAGAGAGAGGGTCCAGATTGGTGCATCCAACAGGGAATTGGGCCCTGGAGCCCCTTGGCTGCCCAGCTGCTGTCCCATCAGTCCTTTGCTGGCCAGTCCCACTGCACTGCAGAGCTCTGGTCTCGCAGTTTCTGGTGTTCTTCAGACTGGTTCACGTCCCAAACTCCCCTTTTGAGGACTGTGTGAGACCAGCTTTGCACAGCAGCGTTCAGATCTCTGAATCCTGGCAGCTCATGTTGATAGGATAAGGATGTGGTAGAAGAATTCAGCTTGTTTCGATGCCTCCTAATAAATTATATTTACATTCAGTGTCAGCTTTCCTGAGTGAGGAAGTCATTAGTGAAAAGAGTGACTTTTCCTTTATAAAACAGATCAGAGGAATAATGACTTTGTTCCCTTCTTTCCCAAGAAAACTGCTGCAGATGGGAAGCGACAGGAGATCATTGTGCTAGACTCGAAGCGAAGCAATGCCATTAATATTGGCTTGACTGTGTTGCCCCCGCCCCGCACCATCAAGACTGCTATTTTGAACTTTGATGAATATGCCTTAAACAAGGAAGGAATAGAGGTAAGAAAGATTTTGTCCCATGTTGTGTATGATACAGGCCAGACTGGTCAGGGAAGAAGGAGAAGGTGGTGTATTATGTCATGTCTGAATGTTGAAATTTGTGAAACCAGTGCAATGGGCACAGATGCAGGAAGTATCATGAGACTGAGCGTGCTCAGTGATCATGGATTATCTGTTTTGTTTGAGTAGCAATGGTGTTAATTCCTGTCAGTTTTCTCAGAGTATTATCTGAAGCTTGACAGAAATATTGTGAGCAGCAAAAATAGGCAGTGAGTTACTAGGGCTGAAGCAACTGTTACAGGGTTTAATAAATTTCATGCCCAGCTAGCTGTTGGAGTCAGTGTAGATTGTATATCTAATGGAAAACAAATACAGCGACTAGTTCTGCCCAAAATAGCATTTTTGTGTTACTGTTGTTTGAAGAAAAGCAGTTGGTATAAAGATTACAGATGATGTAATTTTTACCACTACATGTTTGACTTTGCAGATATTCTTACCAAGATCCAAGATGAGCTCTGTTTATTATTTTTTTTATCAAAACATTTTTCTTCTATGAAGTGTAAAAGAAGCCTGTGGCTCCACTGTTTTTTTCATTATGGTCATATTCATTTCTTTTTTATTTTTTTTCCAATAAGCCTGTATCATCTAGTAAGAGTAATCTGCACAACTACAAATCTCGACCAGTGGCTATCAGAGGTCATACATTAATTCACAGTCGCCTTTTAGTGGTTTGGCGCTGTGTTTTGTGATTTCCCCCTTTCCACCTTCACCTTGCTGACTACAAAACAAAATGAGAAAAGCTTTCTGGAATGAAAATGGATTTTGCCAACAGATGCATGCAAAAGAAATGCTTAAGGCGAAAGATCCTTCTAGCTAGAAGGCAAGGCCTGACTTATCCCTACTAGAATATAATTTCTTCCCCATGCTATATTACTTTTTCCTATATGCATATTTTACTCGGATTATGAAGGTGACAGATCACTCTAAAACCAGTAATTTTTCATGAGCCAGCCCATGTACCCACCACTGCAGTCTGCAGTGCTAAGCTTTAAAATGTTGAAGAGAAGTACCCCTCCAGCCAAGCCCAACTCACAGCCAGTTAGATCTCAGTGCAGTAGGCAGTGTTGCCATACAAAGTCCAACACAAAATGGCTGACAAAGGAGGACAAGCCTTCATTAACTTCTATGTATCATCTCCTTAGAATTGTGTCCTTCTCTGGCTCCAGGTGCTCTGAACAGCCCACACTTTCCACTTCCATCATTGGCAGTGGACATCATGGGCTGTCCATCTGCCAACCACCTGTTGTGGTGTCCACAGCTGTGCTTTGTACCACCACACCCGCCTTTGGGTGGCCTTTACATTAGCTGCCAGGAACCCGTAATTTCATTTAAAGTATATTTGAAGGTGGATTTCAGTTTGAAGAATTCAAGAAACCAGGAAATTTTGCAATGTTAATATACTTGTGCAGTGCTAAAGAAAAGATCTCTGAGGACTGTGTCCACAGCTTGAAGCTACAGTTGCGAGTAATCCTAATGTGATCATTCAGATATTTGAAATCAAGAGAAAGAACAGAGCCCAGGTACTTTGCACTTTGAGAAATGAAGTCCAGATTGCTGGGGAAGGATGATGTCCATGGAGAAAGAAGCTTTTTTTTCCTCAATTACATATATTTATTTACTTTTTATCAAGTAAAGCCCTACACTGAATTCAGATTTCCTTTCCCAATCCCAAATTACATATTCTTCTTACAGAATGTTATAGAGTCAGGTCTTTATAGTGACAGAGAGGGCTGGATTAAGCTATTCACATCTGGCCAGGTAGCACACAGGTTGATACAAAAATGCATTAATTTGAGTCCCATTGTTTTCAGCAGATCCTTGCTTCAGTTTTCCATACTGCCCCTTTGGTCTACAATGTAGACAAGCTTTGTTTCCTGTGTCTCTTCCCTTTATCTGTCTGTTTATTGGCTTTAACCCTAAAGTTAGCATTGAGGGAAGAGAGGTTGTTCCTTCAGTCTAGATTTTTAGAAAGTTTTCTGGTTCATCTATATAAATATAAAGAAATAATTGGTAGTCACTTTGAATGAATCAGTAGTAGTGTAAGAATCAGCGTCATTTATTAAAAAACCCACAGATAATACAGCAATTTGCTATAAAAGGTAATTGATAGCTTATCTATGGGTAGATTGAGGCAGAACTGGTATGGAAAAAAAATTATGCAATTTGCCTAATTAAAAAATTGTACCAAGTAGATACTTACAAGCCTTTCTGCACAATAATTGTCTAGAAGAGATGTCACATCCAGTAAGCAGAAGATAGACATAAAGAGAGCAGGAAAAGAGATGTGTGTGGTGACAATATAACATTCACTGCTAAAATTTCAGAGAAGTTATAATTTAGGATCATCTTCAGCTTTTGTCAGATCCAAGAGAGAGCAGAGTACCAGCAGTGTGAAAAGTCACCTGAGCCATCCTTTGCCTTGGCAGTGAGCTCTGTGCTGTGTCCTTTGCTGAGGAGCATTGTCACTGTCACATGAGTGTGTGTGGCTGTAGTTCTGGACCTTGGTGGATTAAATGGTATCTTGAAACTGACCTTAGTGATTCCTTTAAGGACAGTGGACTAAAGCAGTGCTGGAAGTAGTGCTGGCAACAAGGCAGGGATGCAGTGGGGTACAGGCCCAAGTTCATGATGGCCCAATTCATCATCAAGTCCATCATTAGAC
Source organism: Parus major (assembly GCF_001522545.3). Lineage (NCBI taxonomy): Eukaryota > Metazoa > Chordata > Aves > Passeriformes > Paridae > Parus > Parus major. The sequence continues at coordinate 85,110,984 of NC_031769.1, forward strand.
CAGGAGGTCCAGTAGGGCCTCCACTGCTGCCCTACATCCTGCTGAATGCTGCTTTGCTTTTGACATTGAACTCTTGTTAGTAATCCATACTTTACTTTTTAACTTTAAATATATAACTATGTGAAATAAATACTCCAGTCATTTTAAAGTCCTCTGTTCCTAAGTATGTTGCGTATTTTTAGGTCTTGTTAGTGGTAGCAAGTGTTGTTAGTAAAGTGGCTAGGTACCTCTGAGCTGTGAAAAAAGGCAGCAAGTAGGGCCATGACACTAGAAAGGCAGATGTAGTCCACTTAATATGCAAAGGAGGCACTGTTTAAGACGTATTTTGAGAGGAATGCACATTGGGTGTTTGCAAGCATGAGCCAATCCAGCTAAAAAAAAACTTTTGCCACCTTACATTTGCCAAAGTGTTTGTGTTTTCCTTTCTTTGAAAGCTTGGCATTCACTGTGTTCAAACAACTTGGAGCTCCCTGCAGAATAAAGAACTGCCTCCTTTGCATGGATGAGGTCTTGCTGTGAGTTAAGCAAAAGAGGCAAGCTTAAAATCCTGAGGCAACTGCAAGAATGGAGTCCAACAAACCAGTTCTTGGTGCTTATCTGTAGCAAAGGAAATTATTGGATCCCTCTATAAAGGGCTGCTCAGTAAGGAAATGTGGACCTAAATCAAATAATACTAAAGACTATGGTTAATATAGCAGACTAAAATTAGGGTAATGCTGTGAGGAAATTAGCATGGTTTGTTTTCTGCTTTACAATATGGCTTTGTGATGCTACATAATGGTGATTGCATTAGTAGGTATATCTTTTAGTAAATCATGGAAATGAAGAAATCTCTCCAGGTGTGTTCTACCTCCATACCCAGGGGTGCTACACCCTGCATACCCATCATAAATAATTTGAAGTACTCGTATCTGGAGTGGCTCGATATCCCTGAGATGTAAAAAAGGGTAAGAAGTGAGAGCTTGATGTTAAAAAGCCATATGGTGACATGTATAAATAAAAATCAAAATTTGATTTTTTTGTAAACAAATAAGGTATTTACATTTTTATTCTGATCGTTGACATGATGCATTAACATCTGCAGTTTCCAATTTTTTTAGCTAATGCTTTGTAAGAGTGTGATGGGATGTTTCAAATGATCCTAGCTCATGTGACCTGAAAGAACACCTTTTTTCACAAGTCTAGACAGAAGAGAGAATGGCCTCAGTGGTGCCTTGCTGGCCAGACACAGTCAGCATATCAGAGCCCTAATCTGTTTCAGACTTTATTTAAAGTAAAAATGCCACACTTTCTCTCCTTGCAGAAAACCAAAACGTCATCTACAGTTCTGTGAGCAGCAATGACATGTTCATGTATTTCTGTGGAGCTGAGGAAAAGGAGTGGTCTGACAGGCAATGGTGTCAGTTCCTGATATACAGGGATGGTCATCAGCATTTTAGATGTAGTTCCTTCCCAGAATTGGATCATTTTTGGAAGACCTGTAATAAAATTAGTTCAGGCAGCTTCCCTTACAGTGAAGTTCTCACCTTCATATGCTCTTACATTTTCTTAGAGTTTCTACACATAAAGCAAACCAGCAACGGGTCTTGTTAACAGCTGCCTGTGTGCCTGAGAAGTTGAAATGTGAGAGAGCCTTTCAGGAGCTGGATTGTCTCCTGAGGCGTATCAAATATCTGGTGAAATACCCACTAACATGTATTTGGTCATGCAGCTTATGTATTTGTGGTCCTCAAGCCACAGAAAGCTTTGTACACAACAACAACAAACAGAAATTTGAGTTACTAATTTTTTTCAGGCTGTTGTTCACCTAGTAAGATCAGGTGAAACCAAACACAGAAGACAAGACACTCCTACAACCTCATCATCACTGAGAAGCCCCATGAAAGAAAAAATTTAAGCACCTAATTTCCTCAGAGGCGCTGAGCTAGTCACCATCACTCCTTAGGTGCTTCTTTGCATCCCACACTGAGGCCCATGACTCTCAGCCATATGTTGTTTTTGTAAGTCTTCCCTCTTAGGAACCTTTGGAGGTTATACCTCAGGATGGCAGAGTCCAGGAAATAAGCCGTTTGATTCCTTTGCTGAAAGTTCAGGTGACTGAGTCCAGCAGCAGAATAATTTGGGTCCATTATCTCATGCAAAAATTGCTTATTTTCCTCCATTATTTGTGCATTGGTTTTCCTCAAAACATAAGACTCTGGCCCAAACAGTTGTGTGAGAATGCATGAAGCCGAAATACGTGTGTTATATGCACTAGAGAATATGAGCACAGGGTTTGTTAATAACCAGTTATTCTTTAATTGACATGAAGGTTGCTGACACCACCTCAGTTACTAAAGCGAGCAAGCTGGGCCTGTCCAGCCTGGAGAAGAGCAAACAGAAAGTATCAATGTAGTATCAAAGTATCTGAAGGGAGGGTGTCAAGAGAATGCATCCAGGTTCTGCTCAGTGGTTCCCAGCAACAGGACAAGAGGCAATGGGCAGAAACTGATGCCCAGGAAGTTCCACCTGAATATGAGAAAGAACTTATTTGCTGTGCAGGTGACCAAGAGAGGCTGTGGGGTCTCCCTCACTGCAGATATTCACAAACCGTCTGGTTGCAGCCCTGTGCTGTCTGTTCTGGGAGGGCCTTGCTTGAGCAGGGAGTTTGGATCAGTAGTCCCACTGTGATCCCTTCCAAAGTAACCCACTCTGGGATTCTGTGTACTGGGAAGAGCAGTATGAACTAATGATTGGACTCTAAGCTATTTGTGATTTAATGGTCACATCAGGTGCCAGTAACCTTCTGCCCTGCTGTGATTTTATGCTACTTTTACTGTTAGATTTTTTTCAAAAAATGATAGAAATAAAAACTAAAATAATAATAAAGTGGCAGATGGTGTACTCATCAGTTTCCAGCACTGAACAAATGGCTCAAATTAGTCATAGAGTGGAAATCAAGAAGAGGAGCATCTCACTACTTTCTCAGGGGCACACCAAGGATGATGACAAGCAGGATCAGAATCTTTTGCCCAGTCAGATCGAGAATGCTGATGTAGGTCATTGTTATGGGGGCACTTGCACCCTGGATGGTGTGAGACCTGCCAGCAGCTCTGGCCCCACCAAGGCATGGCTTTCAGCAGCAGGGCTGATCCTCAGCAGCTGGCACCGCAAGTACAGGCTCTTTTGCTTGGCATCCTTTGTTTCACATAGTACAGTACGCAGCACAGCAGCCTTGCAGAGCTTGGACTTGAATGCTTTTTGTCAGCTCCATCTATCTTGTGATGTTTATATAAAGCTCAAGGAGGAGGAGAGTCCCTTTGGAAATAAAGCTTACTGTTTCTTTGCTCTCTTTAAATTGCTCCAAAGCAGGGCAAAATCTGGAGAGAAGGCATTGCCCCACCACAAAATACTTGTGGGATCCCTGGGTAGCTGCCAGAAATCCTAGTTATTTGTAGGAGGCAATTGAGAATACTGCTGCAGGGTTAGCCTTCAAAAAATGCATCAGAAGCATTTTCATATCCATCACATGGCTACTGCTGAACTCTCCATGTATGGATGTTCAATATGATCCTATTTGCAAGCTGCCCTGTCTCAGCTGAGCGCATGTGGGCTTCCTCTTGTTGTGGAAGAGAGGAGAAGGCACTAAGATGACTGATTCCTTCAAGGGACACTGCAAAACACCTTTCTTTATGAGTTTCAGGCTCAATCTATTGGGGTTTTTTTACAGACTTTTTTAGATGAGTATTGGCTCAGCACTGAGACCATGAAGCAGCTACTTATAAATCTAGTTTTATGTTAGGTATTACCCAAGTTACAGATTTCAGCATGTCTGGGTGAATGGATGGATGGCAGGTACATCTCAAAATCAATACACAGATGCTGTCAGTTGGAACATGTGTACATAAGAATATTTTCCAAGCAGTCCTTTTCAGGCGAAGGAAAAGCAGCATGGTGCATTTAGGGATTTTTCTCCTCTTTTTTTTTTTTTTTTTAATCTTAAAATATTAATTTATTTAGGTAGAATCTTGAGTGTCCAAGAAAGGAGGCTTTTTTTGTTGTCATTTTTGTTTATAACAACAAAGAGCAAGAGAGAGAGGCGACATTAACAGAAAAAATGCTTCTTTATTAATGTTTATGGAAGTTGGCAGAAGAAAATGGACAGAATACAAATGCTGTGGCTGAATTAAATAAGTCCCATTTCAACAAATTGAACATTATTTGCATGCTTAATTGTTGCTTTTTGCCTGATTGACCAGGAAATGTCCCTTGCTCTCTATCCATGCTTAGCTCCAGTGATGTACAAAAATCCAGGGGTACTACCAGTACTGGAAGGGGGCAGTTGTGCTGCTTTGATAAATTAGCTATGTCCAGTGTTGGAGCAAGGCTGTAGTTTGGATTGGCAGGTCTGATAGCTCTTTGGCTGTATTTTTATTATTCTCTCCTCCCCTTCAAAACAGCCTCTGTCATTATAGACAGCTACAACAAAAACAGCTCATTCCTGTGATGAATAAACATAAGTCGTGTTAAAAATCTGCTTTTATTTAAGGACATATTTATCAGTAGGGTAGAGACCTCAACTTATCTGATGCCTTTATGTTGTTTTGCTTTTCTTTTTTATTTTGAAGTGCATTTATTGTGTTAAAAACTGATTAAGAAACAATACCTTAGAGAGTAATCCTTTCAGAAGGAAAGCTGCCACATTTAAACAGAACTGTAAAATCCATGAACTAAAGGGAAACTTTAAGTATTTTGAGCCACACCAACAGCAGAAACTGAAAATATTGAGATCCTTTTTCATATGAAAAGAAAAAAAGGCCATATGTTATGCAATGCATAATTCAGCTTTAAATTCAATGTGTGTTCCTTGGGAAGTTGTCAGTTAGGGTGAAATTTTTAGGAGTGACCTAGTAAGCTGCAATAGTTTCATAAGAAACTGCTGCATGTTCCATACGGAAAACAAAACAGACTGAACAAAAAGTAAGAAATTACGGGAACAGCAATGGACAAGAGTATTCAAATTATTCCTGTACACTTACAAGCGTTCTGGAAGATTTGTAGATACTTGGGCTAAAAGGGGCCATAAAATCTAGTCTGACTTGCTGTAAATCATAGGCCACAAAACTGTTCTGCTTCTACCCTTACTTTGATAAGTAGTTTACAAAAGGGTATTAAGTTCTGACTTAAACATATGACATCAATCCTAACCAATTTCCTTCCATCTCCTTCAGTGTTTCATCCCATGATTAGCCATGTCTACTGAATACAGAATTCAAAAAAATAAAAAGGCATTTTAATTCAGATGCATTTTTTAACAAAAATGATGTGTGGTGTGTGAGACAGAAGTCCTTGTTTTGCTTCCTTGTGCAGTGGATTAGTTCTTGGTTTCTTCTGTGCTGTCCTAATTTAACAGCCAAGGACTTGAGGACTTCTACTGTGGCTGTTATGGGGTCACCTATCAGCCAGGCCTCACACTCCCCTCAGTCCCACCACTGATGCTTGCCTTTTGTCTCCCTGCACAGAAAATCCTGACCATGATCCCAACCGAGGAGGAAAAGCAGAAGATCCAAGAGGCACAGCTGGCGAATCCCGATGTCCCCCTGGGCAGCGCTGAGCAGTTCCTTCTCACCCTCTCCTCCATCAGTGAACTCTCTGCCAGGCTCCAGCTCTGGGCTTTCAAGATGGACTATGAGATAGTGGAAAAGGTGAGGGAAAGCACAGGGATGGGTGGAGACTCTTCTGAGGCTTTGCTTAATCTTTCCCTGACCTTGGTGTTGTATGGACCTTTTGAGGAAATGGTAAATGGGTTGCTTTTGTTTCAGTGGCCAACCAGGAAACAGCTAAACTGATCCTTTATAATCTCTTCCTTCTATAAAAGAAAATTAAGAGATTATGTCTTCCTTCCTTTAATTAGTCAGTAATGATATTGAAACAAAGAAGAGGGCTAAATCTCTGCTACATCTTCTCCAGATGTTGTTATTCAGGAAATTCTTACTTCAGAGCAATGAGAATTTTTCTTTGGTAAAGGTTGAGTGAGGACTACCATATTTATTCTTACATCATGAGAGTATTGACATTACATCCATTTGAACTAAGGAAAACACTGCCCATCAAAGTTTTCTTGTTTATAGCTCTCAGAATTCTAAACACAAGACAGTTCAGGTCAGTCACGCACAGTTGTTGCCACCTTCTCCATGGATGGCACTCATTCATAGTGCACTATAATTGACATATCTGTCAAGAATGATGAATCACAGGCAAAAATTTTTTAAAAAGAGGGTAAAATTTTGGTGCATAGATGAGACAGAATGAAACTGTAGGGGATTTCAGGTACTTGCTGCCTTTCACAAGGTCTTTCAGGAATCTGCACAGGAGCTTCATTTTGGCTGCATTTCTGGTGCATGCCCCTGGCATTGCCATTAAAGCAGCTCTCTCCTCTACATACTAGTTTTGTATATGTATCTGTGCACATAGGTGTGTGTTGGAAAATCAGTATAACTGTCTGATATGGATTCTAAACAGTGGGACATACTTGTGAAAATGTGTTATGCTCTGCTAGCAATGGTTATTTGATGAGTTGTACAACAGTGGATTGATTTGCTGGTGATACTGTCAAGATTACTCAACCTTTACTTAATTTTCTTAGATGTTAGGACATGCAGTCACATGAATACTCAGGATTTTTAATTGGAATGTTTTAGTATTAGCCATTTACTTTTCTGACTTGTATAGCAAAATACTTGTATCTGGCATGAATACTTTTTAGCCAGTTTGTTTTGGTTGGTTGGTTGTTGTTTTGTTTTTTTTTCACTCTGGTACAGCTATTTATTCTGCTTTGAAGTTACCACGTGGATAAATTGTAACTTTCATGTAAACTGTGTTGGCTGTAGCTGTTAATCTCTGCCTATACCTAGAATTTCTAATGTACTCTCAATCAAAAAAGCAACATTTAAAGCACTGCAAAAAGCTAAAGAAATTCCTTTTGCCACAAAGTTAGTTAACTTATTGCCAGCTAAAATCCATGTAGAATGGATGCAATACAAAATGTCTCAAATACTTAAATTACTCAAAGAAGCAACAGCTGTAGTGAAGAAAAAACCATTTTTATCCCTGTTTAAAGGTAGATAGGACTAAGCACAGTATTTACCATAAAATGGTAGATGACATAACATGTGCTAAGGGTGATGAAGTATGAGGAGCACACGATAGACCTAGCAGACAAGCATAGATAGGACAGACAGCTTGGGTCTTGGGTGAGGATGAAGAAACAGGATCAGACATCAGGGATGCAAGGGAGAGTGAGCACCTGGGTGTCTCCAGTAAGAAAAAGGTTAAGGTCAGAGTTTAAGTTCCAGGTAACCAGTAAACCTACATATTATTTAGACTGATATAAGATACTGCAATATTCAGTTTTAAAAAATGAAGTAATTTGCATTAGTAGTTATGAAGAGACGCTTGAGTGGCTAACAAATATTCTTCTGTTCTTGAAACTATGGTTTTACAGAAGATCTGTCTGCAAAGGGGAAAACCCTTCATGAAACTTAGGTCCCAAAGTCACTTATCTCCACAGCTTTTGCCACTTTTTTTTTTTAGTCTGGCATTTGCTTGATCTTTTCTTTTTAAATCTTATTTTGTAATAAAGAAAATTCAAGTAGTTCAGAATGCGTTCATATTATTTACCAAGTCACACATATATTTTATGTAAGATAGGAGTGCTGTTGCTTCCATGAGGCTGGAAGTTTAGATGGTCCCTGTTACCAACAGTGTGAAATACCTGAGTTATTGGTAAGACCAGGGTTCTCATGCATAAGGCTCCTCTGCTAAATTGCCAAGAACAGAGTTCTGCCTAAGCAGGTTTTAGCTTCATCTCTGACAACCTGAAAGAAAGAACTTAATTGTTTAAGAAAAGGGTCAAGTGATACATTGTTCATGTTCATGAAAAGCTTTTCAGGCATAGTAAGAGAAATCATCTTTCTTAGCTTGAATTTAATTAGCTAAAGCAAGTCAGGGTACATTTGTAGGGAGCATCCTCAGACTGTGAGGGCCTGAACTGGATGAATAAATACTCACTCTTTGCTCTCTATAGAAAACTAAAAAAAGAAAAACTTTCCAAATTATTTGCTTGCTAATGTGTATGCTCCTTTGAAATGTTAACTTATAATGCTTACTGAAGGTCATTAGCAGAACAGGAATTTCTGTCACCTTTCTTTTGGTGTCCAAGTTTAAATGCACAGTCAGAAGAGGTTAAAAAAATTGCAGTGTGTTGCTACTCATTCCTCATATGGAACTACTAATTATGCAGATATTGTCAAATTCTGCTATCTCAAAAGGAATTTAAAGGTATTAAATATGGAATAGAAACTTTGATTTTTATTTTTATTAAGGTGAATGAAGACAAATATATCCTTTTTGCTGACAACTTTAAAGATCACAAAATTAATATAAACAGGTGTAGAAATGAGAAAAGTACAATTAGTTGAGTTCATTTGTACGTATGCACCAAACATTTTTCAGGCATTATGAAGTGTCTTTCAGACAGAAGTTCTGGACCAATCAAATTTCATTCAAACCTAATTTTTAGCTGAAAAATAAAAATGTGGTAGCCAAGGATATGCGGTAGCTCTGCCTTGTCTATCTGCCCTCTTTAGGTGGAAGGTGAGTTTTACAGGGAGCAAGAGTGGGTAAATGTGAAAAAATCAGAAATTTGTCTCATTGTTTTGTATCTTGCACACTCTTTTTTATTGTTTTTTAATCCTACAATAAAATAAGAAATAAAGAGTAATAATAAATGTGTACTATGTTATGAATGCATTCATAACATACTATATGCAAGAAAGTCTAAGTTCAGATAACTTGTCTAAATGACTAAATGAAGGGCTCAGTATGGCCTGGTTTGAAAGCCTCTTATGACACCTTTTTATTCACCTGGAGAATGTTTTAAATTGGTCTTTTAGGAATGTTTATTTGACAGGTTGAAAATTGATCTAAATGAAATAGTCCAGAAGCCCATGTTTGCCACAGATTCAGAGCAGTTTGAGTTATCCCATAATGCAACAAAACAAACTAAATCAACTCTGGCTTTAAAGCAACTCAAAGAATACTGTGCAGGAGTTTCATTTTTGTTGTCTGATAAAGTCTTGGATTATTTAGTGCCTCTCCTCTGATGTATAAACTACTTAGCTTACTATCTCATCTCTTAATTTGTCTTGGATTTGCCATATTCTTTTCAAGAGACAAATTGTTCTGTAGTGACTAGAAATATGTTTCATTCATCTTTTATGGTAAAATATCACTGCAGTTGTTGAAGGAACCATTGTATGTCTCCAAGAAAGTGAAGTTCTCAGTTACTTTGCCTCTTGGTCTAAAATAGCATCTTAATTTAGCTTCTTGGCTCATAAAGATTATAACAGTTTGGGAAATTGGGAAAAAAAGTCTCCCTGCCCATGGCACAGGGGTTGGAACTAGACAATCTTCAGGTCTTTTCCAACACAAGCCATTCTATGATTCTGTGAAAAGAATGCTGCTCGTGGATGCTTAGAATGGCATTTGAAGATAGAAACAATGTGAACTGTTATTGTGCATACAAAATAAATAACCCTGGGCCTCACACAGAGACATAGAAAATAAGTTCTGTCAGCTCTATTGCCCTCACTCTCTTCCTTTGAACTCTCTGGTGTAGCTCACTTCCTGAGCTAATGGAACAGAATTTATGATTTCAAATCTTACCAGTATGCATGTCTCAGATAACATGTGTGGATGGAATTTGCATTAAATTAAAAGATTAAAATGAGACTATTTGTAAAGCTTGATGTTTATGGTAGGTTTGGGGTTTTTTGTTTTGTTGTTTTTTTGTTTTGTTTGTTGGGGTTTTTTTTGTTGGTTTTTTGGTTGTTATCACAAAACAATACCTAAAAGAGAGAAGTGGCTATCGTTTGAAGAAAGCTGTAGGGTCAAGCTACAAATGTTAAGTCAGCAGGATTTCAAACTTTTTTATTTGTTGCTCAAAGTTTAGAAAAAATACTTTTAAGAAGCTTTTTTATCAGTCAGGGCTTGGGTGTGTTCATGTGCATTCTCCTGTTTGGAATCACAGGATAGTTCCCAGAACAAGTAAAGCAACTGCATTCATAAAGAAACAACAGTAGGAAAATATTTTATGTACTTTTTTTGCTGTCCTTGCATGTGATTTATTAGCTGGAACATGGAAGAAAGCCAGCACACATGGCCAGTTTACACTCTGCAAGACGCCAGTTCAGGAACTTTTTACAGTAATTAATCTAAACCATAGAATTAAAAACTAACCTTCACTTTCTTGTTTCTGTTCTTATGGTAGGAAGTTGCAGAACCACTGCTAGACCTGAAGGAGGGAATGGACCAACTGGAGCACAATAAAACTTTGGGATTTATCCTTTCTACTCTACTAGCAATTGGGAACTTTCTGAATGGAACCAACGTAAGCCTCACATCCCAGGATTCCCCCTGCAGCTTTTTCCCTCAAAAAAACAGAAGTCAAAACCATTGTGAAAATTGCAACCCGCTATTTGTTTTGTACCGGAAAAGTAATTTAGGGACTAGAACGTGCTTATATTGCGTGTTAGGGTGTTCTGTGTTGTGTGTTGCCTCTTTCAGCATAATCTGAAGGAAATGGAGAGCTAAGCACTCTTCTAGTGTGACTCCCTTTAGTGTTGATGCTTTGCATTCAAACTATGAGAACTGTGTCGTGGGTCATTTCACTGCAGATGGACTGATTCTAGGCTTAGTCTCCAGCAAGTTAAAAATTAATAAAAGCAATAAGTTTCCTCTCCTGTAGGATTCCTCTTCTTTCCCCTCTGCCCCTTATTGGTAATCATTTTTGTCTACTAATCTGCGTGGGAAGGAGTAAGCATTTTTATTTTTAATTTCTTCCTTTTTTTTTTTTTTTTTCCTTTTCAGGCCAAAGCTTTTGAGTTGAGCTACCTCGAGAAGGTTCCAGAAGTCAAGGACACAGTGCACAAACAGTCCCTCCTGCACCACGTCTGCACTATGGTGGTAGAAAAGTTCCCAGACAGCACTGATCTTTATTCAGAGATCGGGGCCATCACTAGGTCAGCCAAGGTATGTCCAGTAGGTAAATACATCTATATGTACATTTTTATAAAACCTCCTGGAAGTGAAATATTTAGGATTTTATTCTATTCTTTGATTTTTTGATCCTTCCTGGATGCAGCACTATTTATGAATGTGTGTTGATTGAGTCATTTGCACTGAATTTTAAAGATCCCAGTACTCTCATTTCTGAACTTTATTTCTGTCTGTCACAAGCTTCCCTCATCAGTGCACTCTCTCAGGCAACCATTCGTTATGACAGCCATTTTAATGTTAGGTACATTATTAATGTATGTAACTATTAGGAACTATTTTCAGGTTAAAACTTTATTTGGCAATTATCTTCAAATATATTTATTCTGTCATTTGGGGGAATCTCTTTTTTAAGGCAGATGCCTGATTGTATTTTAAATCCAGTGGAAGGAATTCATTTTTTTCTAATAAAATCATTTCCAGAATTAAAAGACCTTTTTAAATACTTGGTTTAACTCACAGAGTCACAGAAGGGCTGGGGTTGGACCTCATCATATGATTTAATCCAACCTCCTACTAAAGCAGGTTCACCCAAAGTGGGTTGTAGAAGAAAAGTCTCGGTGGGTTTTGAGCATCTCCAGAGAAGGGGACTCCACAGCCTCTCTGGGCACCCTCTTCCAGTACTCTGTCACCGTCAAAGCAAAGTTTCCTACATTACAGTACTACTTTTCTGACCTTCTCCTGAAAATAATGTTCATAGTTAGAAGTTAGGGAACATTAAGAGAAATAAAGGAAACTTGTGGCAGCGCTTCTTGTCAAAAAATGGTAATTCCCTGGTTATTGCATAGGTCTGGTCAATGGCTCAATGTGGTATGGAGATTATTCATTACAGCTGTGAGCAAGCATATTAGGAACTCTGTAAACTCACTCTTGGATCTCTCAGAGTGTGGGATTTCATTAATAACCCTTAAAAATAGTACATTGCTTGATTAATGGAGTAAACATGGGAGATAGCAAGCATAAAAATTCTCTTTAGGGGTCATGTCTGAGAGAGATGGTAATAATTACAGTAAGTAATTGTAGTGTCCATCTAGCCCAGTGTCTTGATTCAGACAGTGACCAATACCAGCTGCTTGACAGAAGAGCACAAGAGTTTTCTAAGGGAATGAACGATTTCTCCTTGAAAAATGTAATTTCATGAGCCATAATTTTCATTATGTGCATCAAATAGAGGAATGACTTCTTTTCCAAAAGCCACCTTATTTGGATGTTTGGAATGGAGCTGGAGAGTGTGGGGGCAAACAGAGCTGTTTGCACCCAGAACCCAGGACATCTTTATAATACAATATATTTTTTAAAACTGCAGAAATGAAATCTTATTTTGGCTCCTAGAGCAGTTCTTGCAACAATTAATTCATAATCTATTTTTTTCTGTTGTTCAAATTGCCAGTTTCATGATTTACTGTCTGAATATACTGAACAGTCAAAATATTATTTCTCTCTAATTAACTGAATAACTTAGGTTGGGAAGGATCTCTGAAGGTCATAGGATCCATCACCCTCTTCAGTGCAAGACCAAATTAAACTAGGCTGATCAGATCCTTGTCTAAGTCTTAAACGATCCATTTATATCTTTTTTTTAGGAGACCATTTCCACACTTTTCCTCCATCTTACTTTTTTAGAATGTGTCAAACAATAGCAAATACAGTATTCCAGCCTCTCTTATCAGTGTCACATCTTAGTGTTTGTCCCTTCTGCTGCCTTTTGTAAGAGGTTCTCTGTGTTCTTTGCCTGCTGCTCCCCTTTGGACCCCTGTTGTCCCAGGGCAGTTCCCAAGGACATCCAGGCAGTCTCCTGAGCTGACAGAGCATTCAGAACTCTCAGAGGAGTCAGATACTGCTCTGTGCTGTGCACTTCATTGCAGTCTACAGCAGTGACTGTGAGCTGCTGAAGAAGATTTACTGCTTATCTCTCAAACCCCTAATAATCTTCAGTCAGGACTAATCTGAATAATTTCCTGCCATCTGTAGTTTTTACCCTCTGGATGTGTTTCCTTGTTTCCAGATAATTTTAAAATACAAAGTACAAACCATGAGATGCCTGCTGTTAGCCATGTCAACAAATGAGAATTGATGTGTATTTCTTCTTTTCTTTTGCCCTCTTAACCTCACAATTCATATGTGGCCTCCCATGAGGCTCTTGAAAAGATTTTTAAATTTAATTTTATTTGAGTATTCTTATTTCTTCCCTATTTTATAAACATTTGGAATATAGTGGTTATTTTTATGTATTAAGTTTCCTGTCCTTCATCCTTTCAGCCAAATTACCAGATACAGTAATAGAACCTGGACCTCTGCATCAACTTTGCTGCTTTCCTAGGGACAGGCAAAACTTCTGCTAGCCTCTGATTCTCTAAGTTACCAAGTACAGTTTCATAAATATTCATACTCATTTTAGCCAGTGGCTCAATTTCTTTCTTTTAATTGATATCAGAATTATTATATTCTACTTGTTTACTGCTTTGTAAGATATTATCTCTCTCCAACATGTGTTTCTGCTAGTAAGGATTAAACCTTTCTATTAGTTCACATCTATTGAAAAAATAATACAGAAAAATGAAAGGAGGACCAGAATTGTTTTTCCCCCAGCATCCTCTGTGGTGAAGTTGGATGAAAAGAAGTCATCTTGCTTCCCTTCTCTAAATTTTGTCTTCTTCAGTTTCATTCATCCTCAGTGATCCAGGACCTCCTACATATTTTCGGGGTTTTTTTGATACCATAAAGGAATTTGTGTCTTTTGTTTTATATCCTTAGATATTTTCTCTTTAGATTTCATCTCTTTTCTCCTAGTTTTCCTTTTGTACAGCCTATGTTTAATCTCTGATTTATTGCCTTCAGTGAGTTGGGTTTCTCATGTTTGGAAGATATTGACTTTCTCGTATGTTTTTGGTTTTTTTTTTAATTTGAGTGATTCTTACTTTCTTAACATTTAGGTATATTGGTTTCTCATTTCCTGCATCACCTCTTTGCTAAGAAGTTATTTCCTTTTTTTCTTAGATTGGGATCAAGTTAATCAATAAGAAGAAAAATTACCACAAGAAGGAAGAGCCTTTATTTTCCAAAATTCTCACCACCATGTGTGGTTCTCCCAAGTGGCTCTTCTATTTTTCAGTCATAGAAAGTGGAAGAAAGCTTAACCTACTGCTGTCACCTAAAAAAAAAAATTAGGTTTAAGAGCGTGCAAAATTGAGCACAGTCTTTCAGTCTGTGGTTTGCTGATCCAGTGGCCCTGCCCAAAGCGGACAAAAATCTAAAAAGGCCAGACAAAATCACATTAAGAGAAATTATAGCCTTACCCTTCCCTGTGTCGCCCAAGGTCTCCCTCCTTGGGATGTTCCTGCATGTGTTAAACCACTGATGGATTACTGTAACAAGCTCAATTCCCACTTGATCATAGCTACCACAAATCAAAAAGTTAGGATGTGGAAGCCATCCAAGCTGCCCTCTTCAAGGGAATGGTCACAGACAAGGCAAAATCTTGGTTTAGGAAAGCTGACAGGAAAGGAGAACTAATATTTCACTGTGGATTAGGCTGTATTTTGATCTCTGTTTTGCCAACAAACATCTTTCAGAAACCACTAGGGCTAAACAATTTCCATTCTGTAGATAAACAGAGATGCCCCTTCCCCTGAAATGCACATCATGTAAGAATTTCCTGAGCATTAATTCATGAAAAAAATCCAAAAACATAAAGAAAACAGGCTGTGCCACCAAAAAGGAGCTAGAGAAACCAGAAACAAAATGGTATAATTACTGCAAAACTTCTGGCTCTTTGCTGAAGGACTGAAGTCATAAATGACACAAAAAAATCAGATACAAGTGAAAAAATTAGAGAGAAAATAGAATTCTAGATAAATAGAAACATTTATAAAGTCATGCACAGCACAGATTATTTAGTATCACATGATTAAAATCACTTGCCCTTTTTATTTTCTTTATATTTTGTTTATTTCACTGAAGTTGTACCAGAACTGATATAACTAATACTGAAGCACACCCTCAGATTTCTGCAGTTAAGCTCAAGTGTTCTTAGAAATTTCCTTAAGAAGTGGTTGCCTCAGCCCCAGTATTTTCTCTGTTAGGGAATAAAAAAAAGTCTCTTTATTAGAAATGTTCATCTTCTCTCTCTAACCCAAAGATATTTCCCCTGTGCATCTAAAAGCTGGCCAGCTCCATAGAGCAAGCTATAATTGCCATTTTCTTCCCCTAATTTTAATTTACTTACAAGTAAAAATTCTGTCTGGTTTTTAACCCCTGCAGCAAGACACTTGGGCACAGGATACTTGCAGCTACTAGGCAGTGGGGAATCAGGCAGCTTTTAAAAGTAAGAAATGAAAGATGTTAGCAGCATGGGAGGGGGCGAGGATTTTTGCTGATAGGAATGAACTTCGGATGAGCCTCAGGCATACACAGGGGGGAAGGAAGAAGAAAGAAGCCTACAGCTGCCTGCCCTCCAAGGACCTTTGGAGAAAGGAGCTGGCTGGGACAGAAGTAACATTTGACATGCTATAGCTTCTGCCTGATACATTGGAAAGCAGAAAAAGGACCAAAAAAAAAAAAAAAAGGGAAGATCATGCTGCCTCCTGTACTCTTTCAGTGGGGTTTCTTCTCTTGTCTCGCTTGACAGAAAGTATTTGCATGCAGTTATCATTCAAGTATGTTTTCCCTACATTATTTTAAACAAAAATAGATGCCAAAAGTCAAATTTTATTTTCCATGGAAAAAAAGTCCAGGAATGCAAGGTTTCTTGCAGTCATTCCTTGTGATGCCAGCAGCTGCCCCAGATCCTGGCATGGGCTAGGAGGAGCAGAAGTGAAAGCAGAGCAGGGAATGGCAGGGCAGACTGGGGCAAGGGGGAAGGAGCTTCCATGATAAATCAGACTTTGAGGTTGTGTCTCAAAGAAAGCAGATGGATTTTAGCACATGTGCCTGATGGCAGTGTGGTAACATTCCAGGTGAAATGACTGCAGGAATTGTTGTGGGTGACATAACACCATCTGAAGGGACCTGCATCACCACTGTGTGGTATGGCTCCCCTTTGTCCCAGATTGTGGGAACTGCTATACAGCATCTGTGAAAAAGATCCCATGTACTTAGGATATTGTTTAATGAAGTAAAATGCAGTACAGATGTGTATATAATTGGGCAGACTCCTCTGGTCATACCTCAGTAAGCACTTCTGCCTCCTCTGTCCTTTAATTTTTCGTTATTGGGTTGATTCAAGTGTTCTCATTTCCAGAATTATTTTTGCAGGATGCCACCTCTTACCCTAGCATTAGAAATGTCTGAGCAGAACCTTCTTTCTATATTACTTGCTTTAGAGAGCTGGCATCTATCTCACTTAAAATGCATGCCCACAGTGTGCAAGTCAGACTAACAAGGGTCCTGGGATAATTCTTGTGACACTTGGTGAAGGAAGCCAGTCTGGAAATATTAGAGGAGACAGAGTTTTGAATATACGCCACAGAAGGTCGCTGCTCTCAGATGACAGCATGTTTGCAAGGAGCAATTCTCAGAATTTCCTTTGGCACTGAACCAACTCAGGAAAAGAGGAAGATTTCATGTTCCCTGCCAGAACGCATCCCTGTAATAATGTGAGAATGAACGGTCTGACCCTAAATTATAAACAGCTCAGACTAGACTGTGGTCTGCTGCAGAAATTATCTTGAACTTTGAAAAGAGAAAGCTTGTGTGTGGTTATGTATATCTTTCTATGAGGTACAATAAAATAGTTATCATTTTATTGTGCATTTAAGGCAACATGTCATTGTGAAAGCATCAATCTTCTCTTAAAGTGACTAAGATAAAAATGCAGACATCCAGGTCTTCCTTAAAAAATAACTGAATTTTATATATTCACCACTAAAAGAAACAAGCTATAGCAAAAACCAAGAGAGTATCAAACAATAGAAGCCTTGTACGATTATGCTGAATCTAGGTAATAAGTTATTCACTGGCCTTCAGAACAAAACTTTGGATAGAGTGATTTTGAAAAGAAGCATTTCATCAGTTTCCATTCATTCAATTGTTTTGGGGTTTTTTGCTTCAATCCAGTTGTGACATCTTTGACCCTGTTGAGGAGCTGAATGTCAACATAGGAGACAGGAAACGTGAAGGTATTTAGGTGCAGCATCTTTGACTTTAGGATGGTTTTGTACTTGCAGCAGTGGGGGAGCTTAGCCCAAGGACTAAAGGAGATTTAGCTGGAAGAGGAAACGTGTTTGTTAAGCACATTCCAAGGGAAATGTGAAGGGAAAGCTGAAGAAAAATGATGTCTTATCTCACAGTGGCTGCGGTTGTTTGTGGTGCACGGCAGTGCATACCTGGAGTTGTACATGCTGCCCTGGGGAATATGTAGTGGAAGGCACTTTAGGTTTGAGCTACTGCATTTAATTCCCAATGTTACCTCAAAGCAGCCATTCCTCTCTTCCAACAAATAATAAAGTGTGCAATTCCTGTGTTGCCATGAGGTATTCGTGGCCGCACAGAGGAATAACATCCCAGCCCAAAGACCAGAAAGGCTCCCTGATCCATGTCCTGCCTGAATGACTGGAGCATGGTCTAGTGTTTCATGAATTAGAAAGTTCTAAACTTCTATACATGGCATGTCATATTGGATGGAGTTGAACTTGAAAAAAATAGGCCTTGTAAGGACCAATGTTCAGGGAACCAGAACGAGCAGGGAAGTAAATGCTGAGCCATTTGATGCTGGTAGCAATTTCTGAGTCAGGTGAAAAACACACATGTGAGAACAGAAGCTGTTTGGGCAGTAGATATCTCATGAGGTACTGAATTCTCAGCCCAATTGAATGAGAAACTTGGTAGAATTCTTTTTATTTTTGTTGTTTATGATAAAGTCATCTGCTATAGTAGCAAGCAGTACATAGTGATATAAAGTGATTAAAGTGAGTGCTGTTGTTTCTGGGATGTGATTAGAAGGTTTTATTCTTTGGTCTGAGTCGTATGTGCAAAATGTGGTATGTTAAATTGAAAAATAGATTTTTAATTCTAAAGTTGCCCATGAATGAGTTTAGGGCAGTGGTTTGATGGGCTGACTCTGCAGGGCATTTGTCACATAAACTTGTCTTTACATCCTGTTTGCATATACTGTCTCTGGCTTCTCCTCTCTGATCAAACAGTGCCTACTTAAGGCACTTCTCAGAAGACTGAACAGTGGGCCTAGCAAGAGATTTTCATTTTCCATAGTTCTGAATATTTTTTAGCTATTGTGATTGTGAATGGAGAGGAACCTGGCCACAGAAAGGAGGAACATATCAAATATATCCCAGAACCATTTAGAAACATTTAGAAAGTTGTTTTTTCTAAATTGGTTTACAAATCAAAATAAACATTTCATAGTGTTTGAAAGAAAGGGCATTCCTATTTTGCATAACAGCCTAAGACCACTCATTCATTTTCCTGCAGAAAAGAACATGTATTAATTTTAAAAAATTTAGCAGAAGGTAACTATGCAGGACCAGCAGGCTGCATGTGTTTTGCACATATACATACTGAGGATAAAAAAGAATATGTTTCCACCTTCCTCCAGACCCTTGGGCAAGGTACAACATCTGTATGCTACTGTCCAGCAAGAAAGCTGTAATGACTACTTCAGATTCCTGCTTCCTTTTATTCAGTGGAGCATAGTTATAAAATAATGCCACAGCAACTCTTGTCTGAGTACCTCCTATGCCAAGCTCTCCTGGAACCTCAACTCACCTGAATTCCTTCTTAGTCCCAGCATGATCATCCAGCTGCAGGCAAGAATTGGTACCTCTTTCAAGAAAGAAAGAACAAAAAAGGAATCATGTTTCTCTGCTATTATACATCATTAATTCCTTCAGTTAAATGTTGGAAATAATCACATAAATCAGAAGGTGTAATCCATGCTCCCTTGGCCATGCTATGTGAACTGGTTAAGAGGTAGTATGGTATTATAAATGCTTTTTTATGTTTTCTTTATGCATACTATATTGAATAATTGTCATTATTCCTCCACACAAGTTTTTGTTCTCCTTGTCATATGAATGAACTCATGATAGAGGATCTCTTGTAATTGGGATTTCTCATCACTCTTACCATTATATTTGTATAGAACACCCTAAGCAGAGCCACAGACCTGGAGCAGACTGAAATGTAATGCATTCTGTGTCTACACACACAACTGGCACTGGTGAAATAACACTTCATAAAGTATCAGGTGGGGTACCTGATTGAGAAAAACTGGAACTTTAATATTTCACATGAGGATGTTTTTCTGCAAGTATATTCATTTCTGTCCACAAGCAAGTGACCAAACTAGAGAGTCAGCAGACAGACATTTCATGAAAGTTTGGCACATTCTTTCAGGCACTGAACAGTTTGCTTTTGGACAGGTACATTATCCTATACTGGAGTTCCTACTTTACTCCTTCCAGGAGTTCACAACTTCTGCTTGAGCACACCTGTGCTTCACAGAGGTTTATTCCAGGAGAGTTCAGGTGGTTCTGTTCATGCAGTTCTTTTTCCTGCAGTCTCCTTAGGACTTCTGCAGAGGGCTGATATTTTTTTTTTTGTGTGTTCAAAAAACTATTAAGTGTCCCTTAGCCCAACCTGCCAGCCCCCAACCCTGTTGGAGCTTCCCACTTTTGTGAATGTGCTGACTTGGCAGATTTCAGGGGGCCAGGAATTCACCACATTCCCCCCAGATTTGTTGTTCTCCAAAGATATATCTTGGACCCCTAAAGCCTGAAACTCAGAGCTTTTTGATAGATTAAAACTCAGTCTGTCATAAAATGTCATGAATTTAAATTTCTCAGCTACAGAGGCTGAGAGGCTTCCTCAAACCAGGCTGGATAATTCTTACTAAGAAGATCTAAACCTTGGATTTTTTTTTTTCTTCCTTTCCAACAGGAATGCTAGTATTTTTCCCCATGTGCATTTTAGATACACCATCTGTGGAGAGCAGCAATGTGTTTATCATCAACAGGGAAAATACTGACCTGCAAAGGACTTTTTTTTTTTCAGCATATGCATTGATATGGATATAAGGAAAGCAAATACCCCACAGCTGCTCCGCCTGCAGGGCTTTTCTGAATAGCAGAGTGGATCAAAGGATGTTTTTATTTCCTTGTGAAGAGGAAAAATTCATCACTTTATAAATCATAGCAAAAACAAATCAAATCAATACCAGGAGCTTTTTAATAATAATGCATTTCCTATGGCTATTCTCAGTATAGGTCTCAGCAGTGGATGCTGCACACAGCTAAGAAGAATGAAATAAAACCTGCCCCTGACACTGGTTTTCATTTAGCATTATGGAGTATGAGACTGTAACATCCTAAGCACTGATGTGTTTAGAATCTGAGAGCTAAGTCTGTATTTTATAGCTTGAGTTCATCTGAACTGTGAAGTGGTATTGTAAAATAATTTTTCCTTTCTTCAGAATTCCAGAACATGTTGGGTAGTTTTATTTTTCTCATCTGTTGTGGCTGGATCATTGATGCACTCCTTTGAGTTGTTAGCAACACGTCCTGAGTGTCTTCTATAAGAGTATTGCTGTTTGAACACCTTTTTTGGTTGATGAATAAAGGAGAAACTCTCCCTCATCTTCTGTGGAATGTGTTGGCTTCTATCCTGATGAGTGTTACTGTAAGGTGTAATTGTTTGTTTAACTGTGTTGAGACTTTCAGAGTTGTTATATGATCTCGTTACAAGCCAGTAAATTCGTATTGTATATCAAGGGATGAAAGTTAGTGCTGAGATCACTAAATAACACATACTTTCAATAGAGCTTTAAAAAATTCTGGCCCATGAATTTTGTGATTAGAACTACATCATCTATTAACAAGTCAGTGCATGACTAGGGAATAGATCCAAGTACTTCCTAAAATGGAGAATTGTTGGCGGGGTACAACAGTGAGCAGTAAACAGGGTATAAAAAGCTTTGAGTAGTAGAGAAAAGGATTAAGAAAAAGTTTTGTATTACCTCAGAAAGAACTGAGTCATGCAGTTGCTTGGTGCAAACATGAACTTATTAGCAAGGGAAAATACACATCACAATATTTTTTTGTTTCCACTTTAGCTGTTAGGCCTCTAAGAATAAAACCAAATATATGTATGGGTATTTCAGTTTGCCTTAGTAATATTACACGCCTAGACATACTGTGATAGAGAAAGGTATTTTTTATTGTTTTAATAATAATTAATAATGTGAATTGATGTTATGCTGCCACTACCTTGACCCTTTCATACACACAGATTGCATCGTTTAGTTATCCAAGTGTACAACTGCAGTGTTTTCACTTCAAGTGTTACCTTTTCTTTTCCTTTCTGTTTTTCCAGGTTGACTTTGAACAACTCCAGGAAAACTTGTGTCAGATGGAAAGACGGTGCAAAGCATCATGGGATCACCTTAAGGCTATAGCAAAGCATGAAATGAAGCCAAGTCTAAAGCAAAAAATGTCTGAATTCCTTAAAGACTGTGCAGAAAGAATCATAATCCTGAAGATTGTTCATAGAAGAATAATTAACAGGTACAGAATTATATTGGTGACAGAAATAACTTGATAGTAAATGACTTGATAAAGTTATGACATCATAAATATGTGTTTTATAAGTGTTTAATGCTTATTCCTGAAAGGAATATTACCGAGTTGTATATGGTGCATATTTTGTTATATAATCCCCACTAAAAAAAGATCCCCACTCCAAAAAGTTCTATATTTTTGACTAAAAAAAGCAATCATCCAGCAATCATTTATCCCCAAGATGCGATGACTGTGTCTTTTGCCTCCTAGTCCTCAAAACCTAGCAGCTTTATAGTTAAGTTGATAGATTTTCTGTTTATCCCTGGATTTCTTTTAAGGAGGCTTGTCTTACTGTCTAATAAACAAGAACTGACTGTAACAAAATAAATGAAGTTTTATTGACAAATTTATTATATGCAGAAGCTGAAACCAGTCTTGTACAATGAGCTCTTTTGTAGGCAGAACCACTCCTATTTGCACGATCTTCGACTATGTGTTTTATGCTTATACCAGCTGAAGGCAGAACTAAGATTCTTCTCCTTAGGATTTGCAGTTGGGTTTAATGAAATTGTGAGAGATTTTACGACTTCTGGATAATTTCCAAATTGCTGTGGTCAAAATTAAGAACTGGATTCCAAATGATCCCAAATTTGTGGGTATACACTTGAGAAGTTGATTCAGCTCTTCTTCTGGTTTTGTAATGACTTAAGGTTTATGCCATAAGTAAGCAAAATCCCAATTGCAATGAAAGGGAAGTGAATTCATTAGTTTCCTGTTGTGTTTATCATGTAAGTAAGATAAATATCAACTTTCTCCTCTGATATCCTGCAACTGCTATGATAGTTCTTAAAAATGTTTTCATAAACTTACATCTTTCTAGGTTTGGGAAGACTTTTTATCCTCAGGGATGTAGATGCACTTAAAAGGAATTCCCATACATTTTTACACATTCAGTGTGCTGCTGTAAATCATGCAATATAGAAGCAATAGTAAAATTTGCAAATAGTGCAAAAGCTCTGAATGCCACAGAAGAAGTAAAACTGTGAGGGTGCCCCAAACTAACATACTTGGTAGATAATATAATTTTATGATCCATTTTGTGAACCAGAAATTCTTTCCTCCTTGTGTTTGCTAGCCTGTAAATCTGCATTCTTCTTGTCTAGACTTTGCCCAACATCCTAAGAGCCTCTTTGAAGTTGCTTGATACAAATAAATAGAATTGAAACTTAATAAGTATTTTTTTCTATAACTGAAATAAAATTGGTCATTCATGTGCCAAATTAGTCATATAAAGTGATGAAGTTCCATAAACATTTTATCTCCTGCATCAGCCTGGGAAAGTAGACTAGGATGAAGTTATCATAGGCTAGACTTTCATGGTTTCAATTATAAAACATACCAATGTTATGCAAAGCATCCATGAAAATTCTGGAGCACAAAGGAAATGATTGAAGCTAGTAAAGTAATAAATGGATTCAGTGAAATATAGCTGTGTTTTGTTTTTTTTCCAAGAGACCATCAATGAAGATTTTTTCCCTTTACATTTATAAACTCATTTTTTCCAGGTTTCACTCATTTTTGTTATTTATGGGCCATCCTCCCTACGCAATACGTGAAGTCAACATCAATAAGTTCTGCAAAATTATTAGTGAATTTGCTCTGGAATACCGCACCACCAGGGAACGAGTTCTGCAGCAAAAACAGAAACGAGCTAACCACAGGGAAAGAAACAAGACCAGAGGGAAAATGATAACAGATGTAAGTGGCAAATGGCATCTCCCATAGCATGGATTTTTAAAACTTTCACTGAATGTGGTATATGAAGAGTTGTTACTCTATTTTTATTTTTAGAGGTCCTTGTTCTGTAAGTAATGAACTCTCCCCTATTAGCAGACAAAACTTGCAAGTCCTTGGTTGTGTATATTTTCTGCTTCATAAAAATGTAGAACAAACTGAAATTAATTATCCAAAAAGAGCTTCTCTGTGTGCTGCACAGTGTCCAGAATATCTAGAAGATATCAGGAGCTGTGTGTATCTGATCAGCCAAGAATATGAAAGATTAAAAAAACTGTAGAAATTAGACTCCTAATTGAGAACATAATTTAGATGATGAATCATTGTAGACATTTAAGTGATTGCAGCCAAATTTTAATGGATTTTTTCCTCCATCTTTGAATATTCTAATATAGTTTTGAGTCTTGGCATTTTATCTGTTTTTATGTCTGTATATATATATATATATATGCACATATACATATATTTCATGTGCATGCACAGAAATTTTCTCCTTAACTTTAAAGCACAGACCAGCCAATTTTATGGTAACAGACTACTTTGGGGTTCTGAAAGGATGGACAAATTTATGTCCACAGTAGATGTTCCACTGCAAACTTCTCGACTGTAAGATTGCATATTCATAGACTAAATTAAAATAAGATTAATTTTCTCAGCATAATAGGTTTTAAAATCCCCTTGATTTTTTTTCTATCTTTTTTTTTTTTTTTTTAAGTTGATGTAGTTTGGCTCAATCCAAATAGTATTAAGAAGTTCCAGTACTTAATAAAAGTTTCCAGCTGTCTCAAAATCCAGATCTGGAGTCTCGATTAAATGCAAGTTTTTCATTGCATATGAAGCTACCCCTGCCTTTGGCATGAAAAGCCTGAAGCTGATTACAGTTTTATGGCTCAGGCAACATGATTTAATATAAATATATAAATATATATATATTTATTGGGACTGACATGAATTGAGATTGTATTTAAGTCATTGACTCACAATCAATTGTTGATCTTTCCTGGCAATATCCTGTTTATATTTGGAAATCTGCCCCATCTAGACAAAATGTTAAACCTGCATTATTATCAAAGACTTTTTATTTTGGTGTAGTCTCATGTTAAGGAAGAGGCTCTGATTTTATACAAAGGGTATAGTGTAGTCATACATATTTTCAAAACTACCACTGGAGAAGTGAGATCACTTTTTTCAATTGCTTCTTGGTTTTCCTGATGTGGTCTAAAGGAGCCAAAAGACAGCATTAACCAAAGAGTTTTGTAAATTAAAATTTTCATTCCCTCACATAGATTTGACACTTTTTACTGGTTTAAGCAAGACTGAGATGTAAAGGAGTTACTCTTTTCCTCAAATGTGTTCCTACCATTTAATGTAGTGTTTATGTATTATCCATCCAGAATAACTGCTGTGGCGGACAAAAAGCTTGTCTGTATCCTGTTCCTGCAGAAAATGCGAGAGAGAAAGGAGTTCTGGTCACTGGCAGCTGGGTTCAGGAGGCAGAGAAATGGGACTCTTTCAAACCAGAAAGTCGCAGGCTTGATAGTGAGTCAGCAAGGGGCAGAACCAGGACAATGGCCATCTTCTGAAAATGGAGAGAAGGAGGCATCAAGGCCTTTCCCAGAACAAAAGTACTATTGGAAGAAGATCTCTTGTTAATCTCAAGATGATGTTGAGATTTGGCAAGAACTAAATGCCATCTGACAGCTAGTGTTACACCAAGAAATATCTTGCAGGTCTTAAAAAAGGGAGCATAGTTTGCCTATCTCTAATTTATAACTATAGAAGAAGCTTAGTTACTAGCTTGAAACCAAAAAGCCTGCACGAGTGAAAAACAGCAGTCTTTAAAACTGCCCTTACAGGAATGTTCTTTAAGGGAATTATTAATGTGGCCACATAGTTATTTCAGAACTTAGCTAAATCTCTTTCACCATAGCCCAGTAATATGGCCTCATTTACCTTTTATTTGAACTGCAGTATATGGTAAAACTGAATTCAAGTTGCATCAGACTATTTGTCACAGCTTCCTCTGACAACTTCAAAGTTATATCTACCTCAAAACAAGTTTCCAAGTCAGCAGGATGGAAGATATTTATGTGTGAAGAATGATGAAAATGTGGAATTTTATTGTAGTTTTGTTTTGGCTGTGGTTTGTATCTGGTCTTGATTTTCTTAGTGTTTTATATTTGAAGGCTTGGAAAGGGGAGATAGATCAGTAATGCATTGACAGTGGTTCACTAGTTACAAAATACTTATAGAAGAAAGCTGAGATCTTGACATTGGAAAAAAATTCTTTATAGAAAGTGATTATGATATGCAGTAGTCATAGAGAATCTTACTTTCTGTTTTTGGTGGCCTAAAAGTATTGTGCAGTTATTTGAAATTTACCTCCCTGTCCTTTTGAAAGTTTCCTCAGGGTTTCATTTTTATCACCTCACAGTATACTGCTTTTAGGCAGACAGAGAGTAATTTTAACAAATTAAAAAGGAAAGGAATAAGCCAGAACCAACCCAGTTCTTAAGGAGAAGGCCTGTATCTCTTAAACATTGTCCCCCCCTGCAGACTTGGAAGGCAGAGGGGTGTTCTCTTTGCATGGAGAACTTGCATCAGCTTCAACAACTTCAGCTTCAACTGCTCACAACAGCTTCAACATGGAGTAATGCTGAGGAATACAATGGGGAATATTTCCAGTCTTTCTTTCAGCCTTTTACCACAGATACCTTTGTGTTTATATGTTCTTTAATAGTTGAAGTGGACTGGGCACTGTCAGTTTAAATCTTGGTGAATGTTGACTGTAGGAGAGGGCTAAGGAAAAGAGAAGAGCATTGCTTTGCCACAGTTCCACAGGGAAAATTGCCTAGCCTCTGTACCCTTATATCTGGCTTTAGCCAATGATAGCAATCATTTCAGGCACTCTAAAAATAACAAGCAAGAAAAATAGGGAAGAAATGCAATTATAGATACAAGTCTGAACTTTTATATTATTTTTAATACTAGTAGGTAACATAAGCATCTGTCTCCCAGATTTATGAAGCTCTGCTTTTCACAATACTTAAGAGTCTCAATTCCAAAATTACTATGTAATAGACATAATATTTTGAATCAGCAAATCCACTGCACAGAAATGCAAGACTAAAGGAAAAATGTGAGGGCAGGAGGAAGGGAAGGAGGAAGATCTCAAACTGTCCTCTAACATCCAATATTAAATGACAGAAGAATCAAATGCCCAAATGGCATCAAATATTTTTCCTTCAAATTAACATCTTGTGTCTGCAAGTGGTATTCAGTATAGCAATATTCTTTCAGTGCTTTTTGATAATATCACATGTTAAAAAATTCATAATTTATTGCTATTTCTCAGTGTTTTTGTAATGATGACACAATGACATACAAGGTAGAATACAAGGTACTTAGACATATAAGAATACAAGACATACATGGTACACACCAGGGTAAGAGCAGATTTCCTAGTGAAACATAAGGTTGATTCCTTTATTTTGTTGCTTTTACTCCTGTTGTCAGTATTTGCTAGAGGCAAATGCCTCTTCAGACATGGAAATATGAAGAGGGTGGTGAATTATATTTCCTGTGCACTGGAGCGGCTTTGGCTGTAGGACAGTGGTTCTAGGAGTGAGTCCTCTCCATGTGGAGCAGGAGGGAGAGAAATGGTAATGCCCAAGTACTGGAGATGAGCAAAGTCAAGCAGAGAAGTGCCCTTGAAGTGAGTCAACAGCAAATTATTCCTAGCTAGATTAAATGGGCTGGAAAGCCAGCAGCTGGGAATTTACCCTGTAAAAATCTAACTTGATATAAAGTAATACTATAATACCTTTTTGTTTGGAGCACAGACTTTGTAATGTGTTTTCTCTACTGTTTAACCTTGCCCTGACTGCCTTTTTGCATTGTTTAGCTTGATTTGTTCTCCTGCTGCCCTTTACTCATTAGCTGGATGAACAGAATGATACAATAGATTAGCTTGTAGGTAAGTAGGTTGGTAGGTAGGTAGGTAGGTAGGTAGGTAGGTAGATAGATAGGTAGATAGATAGATAGATAGATAGATAGATAGATAGATAGATAGACAGATAGTTAGATAGATGGAATTAGAATACAAGACTGTTTGTACTTCTTATTCTTCTTTCTGTTTCTTACTTGTGAAAAAAAGTGAATAGTGGTCCTCTTCAGAAGAATTGCTTTATAGAGTGACTCCCTGCCCCCCAGGGGACGGAAAAAAGACAAACAGATAATTTTAATGCAAAGGGAACATACCTATCATGGTCCCTTTGCAAAACACAGTGCCTGTGTTTCTGTCAGTACCACTGTGTCCAAATTAGAATAAGCATCTCACTCTTTGCATAAAACATACCCTTAAAAAGTAATGTTAATGGGCTGCTCAGCAGTCACAGCTAATCTTCTTATGGAGATTGTGCTGAAGCTAAACTGAGGGCCAAAGTAAATCAGGCTTTCATTTTTAATGATGAATGTTTCTGGAACAGAATGTATCAATCCCAGACAGAAATCAGAGCTGAGATGGAGATAAGGTCAAAAATGTGTATTAGAAACACTAGGGAGAAAAATACTATTGGCAAAATGCTTCTTCTAGAAGAAACAAAACAAAATCCACAAATTAAAAAAAGCATAAAATTTTTGGACTATGTTTTCACTTTATAAACAATCAAACTGAAAATTATGGAAACAAGGAGCCCAGATACTTGAGAAGCCATGTTTTACTTTGGGAAACTTCCATGTGGGGCATCTTCTAACCCAGTGAAGAATTCCTAAGGCATTTGGGAACACAGATCTAAATAGTTTGCTAATTCCCTGTAAATCCCCAAATTTAAGAATACTCCATATCGCACAATACTTTTTTATGTCTGTGCATTTAATAGTAGTGCAACCATCAAGATAGTTTTGGATGCCTGCTGTCACAGAGGGTGAAAGCCCTGAGTAACATTGGATAATTGCATCTCTCTGATTTTCAGGATCAGGTATCAGGCAGCTACTGAAGAACTTTAAGCATTTATTGAAAGACTACCCAGCATTTGATTTGAGTGCTCTCTTGAATTGGAAGTTGAAAAACCCCAGCTTAAAAATGGAATTAAAACAAACACTTAAGTGCAGAGAAAAGGAATTGCCAAGAAGTTGACCTCTGCACTGAGAGAAACAACAGCCAGGACCTCCCTGTGCTGCACAGAGCTGGAAGAAGAAGGAGTCCTACCTAGTGTTGTCAGTTTCCATGGGGCAAACAACCACATGACTCAAGGGAGAGAAAGAGGATGGGGTAGGGGTAGTTTCAGTTCACCATTTCTGTAAGAAAAATCAGGAAATTTCTACATATCCTACTGGCAGTGACAGTCTGCTCTACATACAATCAGCTAAAAACAAGAGAAAGCTGATTGTCTAAGGAATGAATTCCTTTTATGTCTTCTATTTTTATGTCCTCCTATTGCATAAACACTACCATGGTTACCTCTTACTCTGACATGGTTTGACGGTGCTGTCTTTCCTAAATCTTGCTGTTTGTCCTTCTCCACCTTGTCGTTTGTTTCCAGTGGCAGACCGATGAAGAGGAGGATGTTGAGGTATGGTTCTTCGAAAAAGCATGTCATCCCATGTCTCCTGTGTGCTGTGACATCTAATTTCTAACTCAGTATGGACTGTTCAACTCCATCTGCTCAACTGGAACTATGAACCATGACATATTACTCATACCTTTCTGTCTCAATCATAAGAATGCATTTTTACAGTCAGCTTTAACCATATGCATGCCTGTCCTCTTAAACAAGGATAGCTTTATCTGGGGCCTTAATAATTTTAAGTTTCCTCATTTTTTTTCTTACTATCTGTAGTGTACTGCAAAGTATCCCCATTACCCAAGACATCAGTGATCTAAATGTTATGGGGATCATAAGTTACCTTGGGCTATGGATTACCAGGATAATTTCACACTCATTAGGCTGCATAACCCCACATGGTATTATTTTGTAAAGTTTTAAAACGCATCAGGATATAGGGATGTTAAGCATATACTAACTGTTTGCCTTGCTGTATAAAAAGAGAATGAGACACTTCATTCATCATAGAGGTGAGCCATGGAGTAATTCATGTATCTATCATGAAGTGCTCCTGAAGGTGAGCTATATTCATATTCTAGCTATATTCATAATAAAAGGTTATTGATTTGAGTAGCATCATTTTTGCAATGCATTTTTTGTTCAGCATTAGAGCTTTCTTCAATTTGCTGAACATAAACAATATGGCTTAATGCTCAGTATTTCATAGTGGGGGTCATTTTCTCAGCAGGCTGGGGTTTGTGCAGCAATTTATGGCAACATCTGAAAAATTAAGGAAATTAAATAAAACTTTTGGCTCTAGAGCTTCACCCCCAGAGATGGTTTCTGCTGTATAGCTTAGGGCATGGAAAGAAAATTACATGAATTTGCCTGTTTATGCCAACATGTAACTAACCTGTGTGAACAGGAACTAACAGTTATGTGAAGGCTTTATCCTTTGGAATTTTTTGGAGATTGTATTGATTAGCTGAACAACGAACTTTGTGTAAGAGAGTAGTCTTAATGCAAAAATGGCATGCCATTTCATGGGAGTTTTTCTCTAATATTTTTCTATCTTTTACTTTCACATGTGAAACTCTAACACTTGCATACTTTTCACATCAAAATGTTGCAAGCTAATCTTTTAACAAGAAAACAAACTTCTAACTATCAAAAATAGGTCTCTTACTGATATATTTAGTTCAGTGCCTTTTAGGGATTATTGTTTTGCTACTCAGTTAACTTGCTATCTTACCCCAAAAAGTCACTATGTTAAAACAGAATCGTCCTATCTTTGGTTTCCAGATTACACATTTTCAATTTGCAGTCTTGACATAGAGACTTGATCAAAGCTCTGAAAGTAGGACCAGTCTTTTCTTTCAATTTACCATTCTCTGACAGAAGGATTTGCAGGTTTGCATCCCTTTAACTGACTGGCTTGAAATCACCAAGTGAATAATTAATGTTGTTTATTATGCAAAGAAAGAAGAGAATGCAGCACTTGTCCTTTCATCTGTGCTGAATTAGATCAAGAAAGATTAAAAGGAAAAACAAAACATATTTCGGTGTCTGATGTTGGACTGATAGGAGTGAGAGTACCGAAGTTTATTATTATCTGTTGATGCCTGTTTGCTGTCAACAGGGTCGGTATTTCCTGCAGTCAGGGCTGTATTTTCAATGTGCTTTGACCTTTCTGTAGATAAGAGCATAGTGGCAAATACCAGCATCCAAGCCCTTTGGAAGCTGAGTCTGGGAAGGGAGAGCAGCCCAGCAATGCAAGCCCTTCTCCTTAGAAAGTACCCACTTCTGCTGCTCCCACACTTTCCTAGGTGGTTGTTTGGGTCACAGGTGGGGCTGCTGCATACCCACTCTGTGCTTGCCCAGCTAGTGTAGCTGCTGTTGTTCGTGTACTCGTGGTGACAGGGAAGTGGAGGGCAGACTCCTCAATCTCTTGTGTGGTTTTGTTTGTTGTTCTGATTTCTGACTGTAATTTTTGTGTTTTGGCCATAAACAGTTTGTCTGGGTGTTTTGGGACAAGGGACTTTTTAAGCATTAATGGTAATGTGTATTGAAGTTACTTGTAGATAATTGTGTTTTAGAGTGGTTTGAGAGTTTTCTATTCAGCAAGGCAGAGAGCCAAGAGAGAAAGGTGTCTCTTCCTAGATCACTGTCCCCATTTTGCCTTGCTACTGAAAGTTGATTATATACCAAAAACAGCAATTTCTTTTTTTCTGTTGGGTTTCATGCTATTCCTCTCAGCATTATGCCTGACCCCAGATCAGGCCCGGTCTGGATCGAAGGTTTCAAAGCAAGTCCTTGCTTTGTACCTTTTACTCTCAGACATAAGGTCAAAATTACAAAGCTTGAGCTAATGCATCTGGTTTTCCTCTGTGTCTACTCCCTGCTGTCACCCTGTTTCAGGTTTATTTCCGGTCAAAGTAAATGCTCTGGGAGAGGAGCAACTGTTACAGGGCTCTTTTGGGAATAGCTGCACTCTGAACCAAGCCTGCGAGGACACGTCTTTCCTTGCAATTCGCAGTCAAGCCCCTGGCCTATTGTTCATGCTGTTGTTGAAACAACAAATCCTTTTCCTCCCACAGTCTGGCAAGTTCTCCAGCAGCTCCCCGCCCTGCCAGAGCCAGCCCCAGGGCCTGCAGTACGCCGAGGATGCTGCCGAGCACGAGAACATGAAGGCTGTGCTGAAGACCTGCTCCATGGGTGGGGACAGCACCATGGCACTGGGCATCCGCACTCGGAGCCGGGCCAGCCGAGGTAAGTGCCAAAATTTCCTCTTAGCCACCTTTCTTGGGCTGTGGTAGCTGCACAGTGGCCCAAACATGGGTCATTTTCCCCTGGCATTGCACTCACAGCTGAAAAGGTGGAAGGGAAAGGAGAACATCCCAGTGGTGTTTTCATGATAGAAGTGATGTGAGGCATGGGGTTGAAGAAGAATATTTCTGAAGTTTCAACACATAGATCACAGCCAGAGTAGGGACATGAGGAGTCCAAGTCTGCAGAAATTTTCAGTTCTCCCTGCATATGATGATGGTGACTGCCCACTACTCACCATGAAAGCAAAATGGAGACTGCAGAATCCAGGATGTGGTTTTGTCTTTATTTTCAATAGAAGCAAGTAGAGGGTAGCAATTAAAATTCAAGTGAAAAGACCTTTCAGTATTTTATGAATGACTACAGAGAAATCAGGGATGAAATGAGGAAATGGGTAGGAAGAAAGTGATGTGTCTTTTAACCACCTCCCTGCTAAACTTCAAAGGTAATGGGTACTTCCTTTTGTCTTCCCCTTACCACTCCCATACTTGCAATACGTGGAAGATAGCTTTGGAGTAAAGATGAAGCACCAAAATTAAAATCTTCATTTTTTTCTCTGGTATTTCTTCTCCTTCATATCTGGATATCTTACACTTTCTTAATATTTTTTTTTTTATACAATTGATACCACATCCACAGCATCCAACTCTTAAGTCTGTGTGTGTATACTTATGCTTAAAACCATGATCCTGGCTAATTCAGAAGTTTTAGAGTCCCAATGTAAGAAGCCAGTCAGCTAACTAAAGTACAAAGATTAAATAATTCAAGCTTCACTGCAACAAGCTGAACAGCTGCAGTAATCCACTGAATGCTGATTAGGAGAGTGTCCTGATTGTGTTCCCCAGACGAATAGCAGAGACAGAAGATGGGTGAGCCAGACAAGAGCTTGTCAGGAGCACTGTTGTAATAGAACTGCTTCTGAAAAGCCAGGAGATGAGGCAGCCGAGTCTTTACCTAATCAAAGCTGTTTATGGACTTCAGGAATGTGGTATAAATGGCTTTGCAATTGTACCACATCCACTCTTTTGCAAAGCTCGCTGTCAATGTTCACACTGCACACTAGCCTTCAAATAATTTAAAAACAAAATGTACACAACAGTAGCCAGTAGTGCAGGAACCCAAAGACATGTTACACAGTGCTCTGTGGAGTAAGGAGTGCCAAAGCCTTGGATTTGGAAACATGGCTCACTTGTTTGTGGTTTTACCAAAACTGCTTTCAGCTTTTCAGCTTGCCAACAACTCTTTCACTCAGGTAGCACACACAGACACATATCAGGACACATACAGCTCTGTGATAAGAAGGTGAATTCTTCATTGTGAAGGGGACAAGACATGTCAAACCACACTTTATGCCCTTTTCTTCTCTCCTTTGCTCTAGGTTGTGATACAGATGCTTAAAAAATTTTATCTTTCTTTCAGTACAAAAGGACTTGTCTTTTCAATTTACATCTATCTCTAAGTTGTGCCATGTCTTCTAGTGTCTTTGTAAGAGGAGCAAAGAGAAACATGGTCACACAACACTATCCATCCTTGGCTTACAGGCACCCTCTAGCAGCCATTTACCAGTTGTGTGATAAAGAGCAAGAGACTGAGTCTTAAAGGAATAGAAAGTGTGTATATAAATATATATATATTATAACTGTGTTTGAGCTCTTGGCTCTCTGCTGGTGCAGCAAAGAATCTAGTTTATTATTTAGAAATATTCTCCATTAGGCAGATCCTTCTTCTTTGGTTGAATTGAAGCTGGTATGACTGAGCTGCCTGCTATAAATTCCCAAAAAAACACAATTGCAAAACCAAAGTGACACAAGAGACTTCCTCTCTTCTTTTCCCCGAATTGACTTGCTGGACTTTTCCAGGCCGTATCGGTTCATGGAACGCTGGCAACGACGATTCACCGAACGCAACAGATGACGCTGCGGATGAGATCATGGATCGCATTGTCAAGTCCGCCACCCAAGTGCCAAGCCAGCGAGCGGTGCCTAGAGAGAGGAAGCGCTCACGAGCAAATAGGAAGTCATGTGAGTATAAGGCTATTAAACTGTTCAAAGTAAGGGAAGGTGCAAATATTTATGTATATCGGTGTAGGAACCAGGTCTTTGGTAGGCAGACATGCATTGGGAGTGGCTTGAGTGTGTGCTTGTGATTGGCTTATCTTCCTCTTACTATTGTTTAAACAGTGTTGTATGCAGTGGGTGACTCTGTCTTCTACAGAACTTGAAATGTCCTTAGCAGAATGAAAAGAATGGTTTATGGTGCTTCATGACAGTACTTTTGCATAACTAGAGAATTCAAATCAGGACCTCAGATGGAGACTGCTTAAAATGCTGTAAACTACTGTGAACTGGCATAAAGGTTAATAGTTGTGTCTGTAGCTGAACTTATTCATAAAGCAAAAAAAAAAAAAGTACTTTGAGCTATTTCACCTTTTAAAATCTTTCTCTCTCGTGCTGTATGCTATCTTTCCGCAGCCCTGAAAACAAAATGTCTACTGCTGCTTGGCTGCAAAGTGGTTATAGAGGAGTTTAACTTCCACTGGGAAGAAAAGGTAGCACATTTATAAGGTGGTCTTTCAATGGTGTATTGTGGCCTTGGGGTTGAGCTGCAGCACCTAAGTTTAAGGAGTTTGGTTTCACGGTTTAGTAAATCCAGTGTTTAAGAAGTGATGAACTTTCTGGGTTTGTTTTTTTTTTCCTCATGTGCAGAAACTATTGCAAATACTATGAGAAGGATAACTACCCAAAGAACATAAGATTTTAGTGTTTAATGTCATTTACCATATGTGGCTTTTTGACTACCTTTCCATCCATTTTTTTAGCATTTCTGGGAAGTTAGGACAAAGAGGAGACAACAACAGTGAGTGAAAAATGACACAGATTTTCTTTTTTTGTGGAGTTTTTCTAACATAATGGGTGATCAAAAACACTTGGTATTTGCTATCAACTAGCATGTGCTGAAAGCATATTCACTTTCCCAAACATTCTAAGAAAGGAACTTCTGCACGTGGCAAGAGCAGAGGCAAAGTGGACATTCTGGTTAGATGAGCCAGTCTTTAAACAAAGAAAATGAGCTGACACTGGATTGTCTGTCTTCCTTTCTGTCATACACCGTGCCTTACCTCTTTCTGGCATCACCTGCTGCTACCCACTTCTCCACACAGTTCTGATGTTCTGCACACGCTGACTGTTGCAGTTGGCTTGTGCATATCAAGTAAATCCCCTGTATGTTTGCCTATTTCCATGCTTTATCCCTATTTCCATGATTTATCCCATGCTAAAGTATTTCCCACTGTGTTCATACAGACGTATACCAAAGCCTCTTATTCCTAATTTTTGCCAGATACTTTTTGTCCCAAGGAATCACTTGCTGTAGAAACAACAAAACAGGATAATGATAAGAAAAAATACTATATTTTTTCAGTGGAACTGTCTTTTATATTCAGTAAAAACATTATCAGGGATTAAACATTCAGTAAATGTTTAGGCTGGGACTGATTTCCATCGTAATTAATCATGATAGAATCCAGCTCTTGTGCTTGTTTGTTCTTCAAGATCTGGATGAGACTCTTAAGTGGATTAAAAGACAGTTTCAAAACAAACATAAAGTTCAGTAGTTTAATGTCCCTTTTAGCAGACATGTGCAGAAGCGTGCAAGGAGAATATCCTAACTGAACTGTTTCGCTCTGATAGATAGTCAATATACCTGGATGATGAATTAATGCAATAGTTTATCTTCAAAATACACTCAGCTGGACTGATAATATTACATCTCCAAGAAATGAAGAGAAATCAGCCCTTGCTACTGCATGATGTGAGTTAAATGAGCAGAAAATATTCCAGTTAGAAACACATAAACATATAAGAGAATAGATTTTTAGGCATATCTCAATGATTTAGATTAGCAGACACTATGATATTTATTACCTGTAGAGCAAAGAAACCCTATTATCTGATAAGTTTGATTCATCACCTTCAATCTTCAGACTCCCATGCACATCTTCAGGCTTTTGCCATGAGCTTGGTATTCCATCTATTCATGGACATCAAAGAGAAACTCACTTGAAAGGAATTCTATTCCCTGTGTATCATGTTGCATATGTCCTATTGCTTTCAGTACACAACTTGTCAGGCTTACTTCACATTCAGCAAAGATTTTAGTGAGCATGAACTGAGATACATGGTTTTAGCAAAATCAGAAACCCAAAAGATTTATATGCAGTTGCACTATAAACATTTGCTGTGGTTCCAGCAGAAGATTCTCATGGGCAAAGGTTTTTTCTCATAAAAAAAGACAGTGAAATGTGAAGCAAAAAAAAACCCAAAAAACAAAACAAAACAAAAACTAATTACTCAAGTCATTTATAGTTAGGGGAAAGCACAAATAGGTTTATGGAAAATTTTATATTCAGGAAAATATTTATATTCAGGAAAATATTTATATTCAGGAAATTGTTGCAATGGGAAAATGAGACATCTTGACATGTTCATTTGAAGCATTTTACCTTTTGTGGTTGTTGAGCAGTGTGACTGTACCTGGCATGGAGAGAGCTTGGATAGGGCATAATGGTGTAGAAGAGTTTGAAAGCTCAGGGTAATCATCAGAACTATGAAATAGGAGGAGAAATATGGCAGGGAGTCATCCAACAAAAGACAAATGGAAATGTCTGTTGATTGAAGATAGGAAGGATCACTGATAAATCAAGATATGACTAGTAGGAAGAAATTTGTTCAGTGGGAGCTGAAGTGAATTACAGAAATCTAAGGTACCTGGAAAGTATCTAACAACTGAATTTCTGTGGTGATCTGGAGAGATTTTGTGCTAGACCTTTACACAGTGGAAGATTTTCAGGATCAAATTTGTCATTTGGAAGTAAAGTAGTCAACTGGAAGTCACTGCCTTATGACAGGTGTTCAGTGACCTGCCTACCAGCTATACTAGAGTGGTATTATATCTGAGAAAATAACATTGCAGTTGTATTTGTTCATCAGAAAGCCACAGGATTGAATGAGCCACAGAAACTGAAATGCTCTGTCACCCCCTCGAGGTAATCGTTCAAAGACAGCTTCAAAGGATGTTGCCATGGGATGCTTCTGCTGTTTTGGGGTTTTTTTCTCTTATATTTATATTCTGTGTGTAAAAATAAAAAGACCCCAGCCACTAGAGATGTCAGTTCAGCAAGTTTTAAAAGCATAAAAATTTAGGCATAAGAATTAAGTTTAAAATATACTGTTTCTTTTCTTGAAGTCTGAGGGCAGCTTTCTGTGAGAAGGTTTTCTATAACATGATAGGGAGATGTTCAACTTAGCAATGAAATAAAGATAATATAATTAGGATTGTCTGGTTCTCCTGTAAGTTTAGGAAAGCCTTCACAAATGGTGCCATAATAAACAATGAGTGCAAGGGAAAGTTGGGATAAGAAAGTTCTAAGAATCACTCTACTTGATCGTCCAAATTTCATAAAGACTAGCAGTATCATCCATAAGATAAAATTTTTCACTTACATATATTTAGTTAAAGAGCCTGCCAAAATTCCATAATAGCAAATAGGAAGATGCTACTCTTTTCTTTCTTGTCCTGGCTGTCTATTTAAATGTAGATCCCTTAAAAGAAAAGCAGTGTTCTCAGGATTGGACTCTTGCTGTGGTGTCATCTCTGTGTTGGTCTCATTGAACTAGATGTATCTGTCTCAGGAGAATGATACAATTCCTATGAGTCAGCATCAGGAAAAAATCATACTCCAGTTTATTGAACATGAATAAGCATACAGAAGATATTTCCACTAATTCTAGCATATGCTGGGCAACACTTGTGAATGCTTAGAAATTGTGAGCAACACTTGTGAATTCCTTAGAAATAAAGAGCCAAACAGGGCTATTTATTTCTAAGGAAATAGCTCTTTAAATCTGGCTTGACTGTGCAGCACTGTTTGCATCTAGATCTTCATCTGACCCTGAATGATGAACTATAATGTAGGCCCAGGTGTGGCTGGTATGTGATGATGAGTAGCACAGTGATGGTTTTATCAGACGCTGCTGGAGACAGTGCATGGGGATGGTGCAGAGTGAGGGGCTTCTTTTCCCACACATTGTTTTATCTCAGAGCACCTCTCTGTGTGTGCACACACACTTCTGTTACTCTTAGATTTTATTAAAATTGAAAACCTGCTTTAGATTTAAGTTAGAAAAGAGGATTTGGGACACATAACAATTGAATCACAATTTAATATCTGAGTGAGATAACTTGATCAAACTGATTTGTGATGTTTAAAAAAGAGAGAGGCATGGTAATGCCTTGTTCTTTTATCAGGCTTTGAAATAATTTGCTAGCCTAATAATACATCCCATGAGAGACCTTGAGGTTGGAAACATCTCATAAGGATTTATTGATTTATTTGTGTAATGGCTTGCAAGGAATAAAAAATACTTAACAAATCATGATGCAGAAATGGGTCTGTGGCACCACTCAAGTAGGTAGAGATAGGAATTGAGTCAAGTTTACCTGAATCCTAGATAAGTAAGCTCAGGGCTGGTGGATTTAATTTAATTACAGAACATCCTAGGCCAGGTATTTCATACTGTAAAAGTGAAATAGGAATCAGCCTGGTGTCCTCAGGTGCTAAAATGTAGGAAAGAGCTCTGCCAAAGGACCAGGCATGGAGACCATCTTTCAACAAGTTTTAGGACCACATGCAGTGCTGCTTTGGAATAAACATATTGTAAGCAAACAAAGTACTACATGAGACACTATTTGAATCCAAAGGTGCATATTTTTTGTTGAGCATTCATAGGGTGCATTAGTTAACTTATTATTCATATTTTCTGTGTTATTTTCATTATTTTTCAGTTTTATCTGTTATTTTTCAGTTTTGTCTCTCCACTTACTTTTTCTGGCTTTGAAAATGTACAGAAGTGCCAAAATACCAGGAGGGAGACTGTTCTCCTGGTATTTATAGCCTGTCTAAAACCAGGAGTTAATGGAAATTATACTTTTAAAAAATAAAAACCCTACATGAAGAAAGACTATATAAAATGCTTCAAAGGTAAACAACTTTACTTTGAATTTGCAATTAATTATTTAGGATTTGAGTAGCTGGATCCTATCAGGAATGAGAGTGCAGGGCAGAGTAATCTAGTTAGTGATGTATATTTAGGAACCATTCTTTGCATTTAGAAAAAGTAAATGTATGGCTGACGGTATTCAGTATCAAAGTCTGTTTGTCCCTACACAAAGTACTGAAAGGCCAATACATGGTTTTTAAAATGTAATTATTGAATGAAAACAGAATGTGAGATACAGCACTTAGAGCTCTGGCAGCTGGAAGGTTATCTCCATTAGATGCCAAGATAGCTTGAGCTTTGGATGCCTTCTAAGTAATACGTTCTTCCATCCTTAGGGTGGCAAGATCTTTGCAGAAGTAGGAGAATAAAATTCCATGATCTACAATAAATAAAAACAGAACCAATGAATTTAAATTATTAATAACACTAAATGAATTAATGATAAATATAGTTGACCACAGTAAGCTCTAGAAATTGATGTATCTGATCAGGATAAGGTCTCTGTAATCCCCTATTTTATCTGTGCCAGAGGCCAACAACAACAGCTGTAGGAGAACAAAGAGGAGAGGTAGAATCATAAAAGCACAGAATCATTCAGGTTGGAAAAGACCTCCAAGTCCAGCCTTTGACTAAGTACCACCATACCTGCTGTTCTGTTGCATAAGCATTAGCCATTAGTTGCATAACCCATAGAACTTACCATGAGTTTTGATAGTTACAAATTTATTTAAATCTCAAGGCTGAATAGCTGGTTCCATATTTTCAGTTTTGTCCATTGTAATTGATGGCATACATAATTGTGATTATTGATATCAATGCCATTTCTTAGTTGGCATACATTTATTTATAAACATTCAGTTTCTGCTTTACAGTGTGTATTACAGGGTTTTTTAATAGCTTTCTTTTAAGATATCTGATTTTGACAGATAGGGGTCAACTATTCTGTCAGCTTTTTGCATGTTTAAATGTATAGTACCTATGTATTTTTGTTGGCAGTCTCCATGAGTTTCTGACTGTATCTCTCATACCCCAGGATTTGTTCAAGAGTCTTTGCCTAGTGCCAGCACTGTAGAGGGAACTTGCAATCATCCTGTACAATTCTACATCACATAGCCTTCAAAACACAAAAGGGTTTTTGAAAGGCTGGTTTAAATATCTAGCTTTAAAAATTGCTTGTTAAAGAGGCTTAAATTCATTTTCCACTCACTATTTTAGAGGAATCTGTGAGTCACTTCTAAAATGAGCATTATTCCAATAGAAATTATTTCTTTTGGGGCTCCTAGCCTCAAACTTTCTGATTGAAACAGCTTTTTTTTTTTTTGGTTGGCTGGTTTTTGGGTTTTTTTTAATAGAAGTCACATAACAAATTATCCTAGCCTGCACCAATATGTACAGTACTTAACTTTATGCTGGATTCCTGTACCACTATTAGAGATTTTGTAGACTGTAGTATTTGATTAAAACTGGGCAGCATTGTTGTAATACAGCAACTAAAAAAATGGGGAGAAGTCAAGGCATTGATGTGGGAAGTCAGAATTAAATATGCAGTGTTTACAAAAATACATATCTTTCATCCCTGTTTATTTCACTTCACAGGGAGAAGAGAGATATGAACACTACACAGATATTCACATGTACAGATGCATTACAACCCAAGCACAAGGGCATAGTGTAGGAGCAAGGAGAAAACTGCTGCTACACTGGGTGGTCCCAGGTGTTTTAGAGTAGCTGTCACCTGATAGGACTAAGTGCCTGTCCAGGTGAAGCCAGTATCCCCCAGGATCTGACAGCATAGGCAGACCATCCTTGTGCTGTGTCTCCAACACTGGGAGAACCAGAGGCAACTTCCCATGGGCTTCTAGACAAGGTCTTAAAAGTGCTGTAATCTCTCTGGCAATCTCATTTTAGCCAAGTGTTGCTTCCTTAATTTCAGGAGAGAAAGCTGAAGGTAATGCAGGGGAAACTGGCAGGAGATGAGCAGCTGATACAGAGTGAATGCTATCAGTATTATATGTAGGAAAAAATCATGTGTTCCCTGATCACAGCATATTGGCATTGACATTTTCTATATAAATACCATTCTAGTAGACAGTTTTGCTACCTGTTCAGCTGTAGTTCTGTAGGAAGAAGAATTAACTTTATTCCATTTGTTTGCATCTTACAGGAGATAAATTGTTGTTTTCACTTTTGCCAGTTTGCCATTCACTGCATCAGTGAATTCATCTGTTTCTCTCTGATTTCATTTTAATTGATGTATTTTAAAAGTAACGACTTTTGAATTCTTGTCACAGGACTCATTCCCAAAAGTAAGATAGCTTAGAGATATCAAGTATTTTAAAAAATATGGATAGCTGAGTTGCTCACCATTAATCCAAAGTTGATAGGATATGTATTTTGTTTGCTTTCTCTCGGTATTAAAGTTTCTTGCACAGTTTATGTGGTAATTTCTCAGTAATTTATTCCTTATTTGCATCATCCTTCCTTCCTGAAAGATCATGTCTTTCAGCATTCTAGTAAGAACTCAGCGGCAGTGACAAAATCACTGAGTTCTTCTGGAAAGCAACAAGAGAGGGCAGAGAGGTACAACAGAGCAGCTTTTCACACTACCTTTCAGTGCAGCAGAAGTGCAGCAGACACGAATGATCTCCTGCGTGGCTTTCCAGAGCACGGGGCGCTGCCACAGCTGCCAAAGGGAGCCCTCTGCTGCCACCAGGGAGATTAACACGGGGAGCTGGGAAGGCAGGGATTTATTTGCTTGGACACGAGCGTCACAGAAATTATATATATATATATATATATATATATATAGCTTTCTCTAGACAGAATTGCACCATTCTGATTAGACAGAATCTGATCACAGATTCACAAGATTTTGATCACAGTTATTTTTCATCTGATGGGCCCATAGAGAGGATGCCTTTTACTGTTTTATTCCCCACTGTGGATTCCTAATGGGAATAATTAATTGGCATTCCACAGAACCCGGGTGCTCAAGGTTGGTCACTCTCCTCTGCCAAGTCACTCTCCAAGAGACATCTCTGAGTTCAGAGCCTGATAAACCCCCTTAGTGGGTCATTTTAAAATTCCAAATGAAAGGTAAAGGCTGCAGGCCTTAAACACTTACATTAGATTATTTACTTTTTGGATCCCATCTCCTGTCTTTTTCTAACCTGTGCATTGTTAATGCATGGTCTGGTCTTGAAAATAGTGTAGAGTGACTCAGTCATGACTCACTATATATTCAGTCATGCAGCCTTGGCTGCTGGTGAGCTTTATACTCTTGATGCTATACCTATTTTTAGTGGAACACTTCTAACTGGCAAAGTGGGAGAAATTATGAAAGAGGTGGCAGCATAATTGCTTTTAGTAGTAATTCTTCATAGTGGAATTCATGTAAATTAAGGGGGTTTTGTCACAGAAGGCTTTCAAGGAAGGAGTTAAATCTTCTTTTCTGCTCTGCTGTTGGGGCTGTGTAAATGATGATCTGTGAAATACATAAAGTTGGAAACTTTAACAGTTTCAACTGCATGTTAAATATTACTTTGAAAATGCATATGCTCTTCATGCAGCCCAGGTTCTCTAAAGCAGTGTTACTTTTTGTTCCCTATAACATAAGCCACCTGGAGATGAGAAACAAATTTAGCTTTCCTTATTAAGTGCCAATTTGTCCTTTCCCACTGCTAGACTGCTCTTTATGTCACAGCCACCGTAAGTTACACCCAGAGGTGGTTGTGAGCTACTAAATTTCTTGTTAGGAGAGACTTGTGCCATCTATGAAGCGTTGACAGGACTCAAAGCAAAGCTGAAGAAAAATAATACGTAGTAATGTGTTGGTTCCGAGAGCTTTCTTTGTGGCTGACCCAGACAAAGACCACATTTCAGTTGTCTGTACTTCTTCAGAGAAGTGTGTGATACACTCCAAAATTTCACCTACAAATCTCTGAAAGAAATTTGCTACACATAATGTTATAGTATTTCTGTTAAGCATTTAGGCCTACTCGTATTAAGCAATGACATATGCATAATTAAACATAACTTATATAGACAGTGGCATAAAAATATGACAAGGATTCAAATAAGAAAATATGCACAAGGCTGTCTGGATTGAACTTTTGAGTTGCAAATTGCCATTGCTGGACTCACTGTAATAAAGTCCATGACAATATATTAAATGTAAATATATGAGAACATAGACAAAGGGTGCAAACTGCATGTGGATAGGTAACAGAAAGAAAACCCTAAGATACATTAAATGAAATGAGATGATGGAGCTGGCCTGTATTGGCTCTATAATCTACCTATCTATACCCTTCCTGCTATCCTCAGTGTGTAATTTATAGCCACATGGACTTTTCTTTGTTCCAAATCAACTGCTTTACCTTTGCAGCTGGGACCAGGGGAAAGTTCTGTGGCTGCAACATCTTTTTAACAGGAATGGCACTTACTCTGTGACTGAGCAGGAGAATGGTCACATCTATTCTACCTTACAAGTGACTCACACAAAAGCACACATGCCAAAAGCCATTGTAAATGCAAGAACAAATGGTGCTAGCCAGACTGATCTTTACTGTTTGTTGAATCTTTAAAAAAAAAAAAAAATAGGTAGAGAGAGAGGAAATCACAAGTGCTATTTTCTCTTTAAAAAGAAAACAACTAAACCCTATATAATTATATTCTCTGACAAAGCTATGCTTCATGAATTACTTTTTTAAAAAACTTTTCCAGTGTAGTGCAAGGCTGTATATCTCTGTAGATTCTGACCCAACAGGCAGAGTCAAATTCATTGAGT
This sequence comes from Parus major, assembly GCF_001522545.3. Lineage (NCBI taxonomy): Eukaryota > Metazoa > Chordata > Aves > Passeriformes > Paridae > Parus > Parus major. The sequence goes on from NC_031769.1 coordinate 85,154,599, forward strand.
TCATCATAAGCACACTGCATTCTGCCAGAATATCAAATAGAATTCTAGATTTCATGATTAATGACGAATATCATACCCTCTTAACCTCAGAAAAACAACATTTAGCTTCTTGGTTATGGGATCTCAGCAGGCTTTGCTTGTGACAAGAGTAAAAGTTAATTTCTATGTTATGTTTCTTTAGCAAATGTTTTAAAAATTGTTTGAAGAACCTAAAAGGTCATTTGAAAGTCTTATTTTTATTGTCACTGCCTCCAAAATACATTCCATAACTCAGTTTAATGTGATCTGCAGCAGGCCAACAGTTTTACAAGCCAAGATATTATGTCTAGTCCAGTTAGAGACATGACAAAGTTCAGTGAAACAGGGAGAGTGAAGACCTAGGCTGAGAAATGTAATTTTGCATTGTCTATAAAACGTGGAAAGAAAGTATCTCCCTGCATTCAGTTTTGATGATGGAACATGTTCAAGACCTAAGGTAGAGGAACCCTACCAAGCTTTATGACGGAACAGACAAATGACTGAGGACATCTGTGTAACACAATGTCAAGACAAGGTTCACCCACCTCCCACAGCAGTTTTTGCTCCTGTAGATAACTCAGCTTTGTCCTGGATTCATCACCCACAAGCCTCCATATTTAACAAGTCAGTGCAGATAATAGTGGGGCTGGAACTTGTGTTACTATGTATACTGCACCCATCCCTTGTATCTTCAGATGAGGAAATATATTATAATTTGTGCCTATTAAATACAATTCTTATATAAAAACACACTTTATTAAACGAATTTCATCTGCCTGAGTACATAACACTTCAAACACAAAGTGGCTTCATTAGTGTCATACTGGCCAGTTACGTTATAGGGTTAAGAGCTCCTCATTTGAGTCTGGACCATGGTTCTGTCAGCTGTTATCCTTCCAGTTCCTATTGTTGGCTGACAGCTTTAATCTTGCCAGTAGCCACAGTATATTGCAGTATTTGGCCCTACATGCTTAGTTTATACAAGTCAGCAGCCATCAGTTTTTGTGGTAATCATTCTGTCACTGAAAATATTCTTCACATCTTTGCTTTTTATTATTTTCTTGACAAGCTCATTATGACCACCAAAGTTCTGCATTGTTTGGAGCTCTTTTTTCCTCTTTTTTTTTATTTTTTTTTATTTTTTCCTGGTGGCCTTAATATCTTAAGTCACTCTAGTATTTTAAACCCAAGTTATTCTCTGTATTAATGGAGAGCTAAGTCAGAACTGAGGGATGTTTTTCTTTCATTAGAGCTGTGTATGTCCCTGCAATTCATTGAGTATTGTCATTCCTACTTGTTTTGCAGTGGCACAAAAAATACAAGTGTGGGATTGGTCTCAAGATTTCTTGTGTGAACCGTACAGCAAACCCAGAACTGGGCACTCTTTCCCACATGCTACATACAGGATTTCTTTTCTTCAGTCATCAAAGGGGACAGTCATACAGAAGGATGTCAGTGTAATACTTTAGCATGTTTGATAGGTAGGCATCTGGAGATTTAGAGACTTACCTTGTTTAACATAAAGAAGACTACTTGCTTTTCCATGGTGATGGTTTCTACCATGGTATTTTAACTCCTAATTATGGTTTCTGAATATAAACTCCTGTAGTTTTCTTCAAAGAAACCTATATGTTATTATAGATCCATTTGGCTTTTCCTAGTAAACTAGTAATTCTCTTACTCAGGCTGATGGAGGAATTTAAACAACTGTGTTCTGCTTAGTAGAAGTTAGAGAGGCACTCATTTTCCTTTCAGTTGTTGGGTAGAATCTTAGCTCAATTATTTGTGCAGTAGCAATTGTACTGACCTAAAGAAGATTGTTCTAGATTTAACTTACCATAAATAAGAGCAGAATATAGCTTAGTCCAATACCTAACCAGTGTTAGCAGTGTACATCAGTTCCTGTGAAGTGTTTACAAACAGGAATAACAATTTGTTCTCTTCCTGTCTGACAAGAAAAAATAGCTTTGTTTTACAGTAGTTACTGTGCTCAGTTTGAAAAGAGTGAGTGAGTGAGTGAGTGAGTGAGTGAGTGAGTGAGTGAGTGAGTGAGTGAGGTCTGAGAGAGTAGGGGAATGTGTGAGAGCAGTCCTGAATGCATCTGGTTTGACACTTCCGCAGAAGTGTCTAAAATATGGAAATTTGTTCAACGTTTGGTATTTCAGTTCAGTTTTGTATCAGTGGGAAGATGTAATGTCATCTAGACAGTCACCCAGGGAAGGTTTGGTCCCCTGTGTTTTTTGGCATGACACTATTCTCTGGTGGCCAAACAAGCTACAGTCCATGCTTGGCTGCCAACGTTACAGAGGGTAAAGAAAAAAAACATTTGGGGAGAGGCAGCTAAGCAGGTAAAATAAACTGGGAAATCTTTGGGTTTAATATCACAGAAATGTTTCTACTGCAACATTCTTGGACTTTTTTCTTCCACTCCTGATACAGTTCATTTTGATACATTTCATTGGGTGATTCACTGAGACCTTAAGATCCTATTGCACAGCATATGTCTAGAAATTAACACTTGTCACCATGGTCATTTTGGGTATCAAATCTGAGAAGCCAGAAAGAGTGCCAGTGATGAGAATTGACTCAAAAGTCCTGTTAGGTATTCTTCACCAAGGTGACAAGAGCATTTTCTGAAGTTTAGTTCTCTTCTGGTAATACTTTTTTGGTCTTTCTTAAACTTTGTCAGTTTCATTTAGCTGTGCAGTGCTTTAAGCTAACTATTGGTAAACTTGGAAGATGTTTCTGATCAGTATTGTAGGGAAAACGGGGTATCCTAAAAGGCTTTCATGTATACCCCTGGTGGTGTTTAGTAACACAAACAATCTAGAAGAAAAGGGTGAGCTTTGAAAAAAAGTTTTCAAGTAAGGGTTTGATTAATAATGGAGGAACTAGAAATGTGGCATTGACAGCTCATTTGATTAACCTCTGTAACTGATGAAAGTGGTTTGACAATCAAACATAGATCCCATTCATTCAACCTGCATGGTATCAAATGTTCAGATATGCCGTATTCTTCCTTTATCTTATCCCCTTGTTTTCTATGCCAGTCCATTCCCTTCTCTCACTCCTGATCAACCCTTGAGTGTGACCACCCAGTTTCAGTTACATGGACTGAATACCTCAGTAAATGAGAGATCTTAATAGTGCTAAATGATGCAAGAACTCCTTGACCACTCTTTGCAATTGGTTTCTCTAAAATTAGTTTCCCCTAGAGTTTGCTGTTTCAAGGCTCCAAATATATTCTGTTCAATATTAAGTCACTGTTTATGCTTTGCATGCAGCTTGAATTTCTCAGTGTGCATTTTGTACTTGAGGAACATTAAAGTGTGAACACCCCACTTGTGCCTTGAATTTAAGCCCATCCACCTGAAAATCATAGCACCAGTAAAACTAGGAGGACACTGATGCACAATGTGTGCAGTCACACAGTCATTTGTTTCTGAATAAAAAAGGCAATCAGAAATTTTAAAGTCTTCTCAGGGCTAGTGTTCAGAACACTCTATGGAAAATTAAGAAACAAGATTTTGCTCAGATTTATCATTTAAATTCAGCTAAAATGCTGCAGACTACCAATAGCAAAGATGACACAAATGGCACTAGGATGGGAGAGCATTACAAAAAAAAAGGAAGCATGTAGGAAAACAGTAGTTTTAACTATTTCAATCAACTATAGTCATGTTTGTCATTTTTTTAACTTTGGGGGAGAGTTTTACACATTTGAAGAGTCTCAAAGGATTTAATAGTGATAAATTAAATAGATCCCTATAAAGATCCCAAAGAAAGAATTTTAAAAAAAATTCTTATGAAATTATAAAATAATAGGGCAGATAATACTTTCTATGGATTGAAAATCAACTGATAAAACTTTAGAGAAAAAAAAAAGTCTTAAAATAGTTGGGTATTTTTTCCCTTAAAACATTCTGTTGACTAAAATCTCAAATGGCAAATGTATTTTTGCCTGACTGTTTGGAGTAGCTGTTGATGCTCCCATGAATTTGCCATAGGGCATTACTCAGTGTTTCTGAACTTGAGATCCTAAATAGATAGCAACTTTTGATGTGATTGGGCTTGCATGTTAACAGTGGTTTTTGCAGCTGAAAGTCTTGTGTAATTATTGATTCTAATTGTTTACATTCTCTTTGTTGTTGTTTTTTTTTTGTTTTGTTTTCTTCTGTTTGGTTTTTTTTTTTTTTGGTTTTGTCTGCTTTTGGAATTCATGACTGTTCAGTGAGAAGGACACTAAAGAGTGGGCTAACACCAGAAGAAGCCAAAGCACTGGGCCTCATCAGCACTTCTGAGATGCAGGTTTGACATCCCAGAGGTGGCAACAGGAAGAGCCGTTCATCTGAAGCACACAGGCTGACAACCCTTCAGCGTGGCATTGAACTGCCAGACTCCTCTGCTGCTCCCAACATCCTATCCTCTGTTAGTTCAATTTTAATAAGCAACAAAAATCAAAACCCCACATCCAGGGCAGAAGAAGGGTGTGCCACAGCTCAGCATGACATCCAGATGGTAAATGAGGAAGCATTTGAGTACTCCTAAGTGAAAGCACATGGCTTCTTCTTCTCATGGTGTGTTGATGTGGGTAGGAGAGGGCTCTCTGAGTTATCTGTCATTATGTGAGCTGTTGTTTACGTTGGCTTTCTTTGTGCCCTGTTTTAGTCATTGTAAATGTATGGCGTTTTGTCAATGCAAGGAACAGTCCTTAATGAGGCAAAATAACTCCTGTTACAGCAACCCAAATTTTCCTCAAGCAGATTCATTAAGACAAGATGCACAGTCTGTGCAACCCTGTGGTTTGTTGGGTTTTTTATTGTTTTGCCACCAAAGAATGTAAAAATGTATGTGTACCTTTGTATATGTACAGAATGAATGTGTGGACATGTGTGCATGTATCTGTACATATGCAGTCATGGTGTGAAATCATGCTTTTGCTGAAGCCAGCTGGACCATGATTCTCACTGTGGGGCCTTACTGTTCCACCTGGACAGGAGGAAAAGAATGTCTTTTTTTGCAGGAACTCAGTGTTGTTCAGTGTGCCCCACCCTGTGGGGCAGGCCATGGCCTGCTATACAAGTGCAGAGTTTAGGATCCTGAATTTCATGTGCATTAATGCACACTCATACTGCACATAGCAGCATGCACACAGAGGAGAGAACACAATTCCTCCTTCTTGTTGAGCTATGGTTTTACTCTGCATTTGTACAGTTTTGGAGAGATCTACATCAACAATTTTACATACTCGATAAATGGGTTTGGATGCTAAGATCAAGAAGTTTTGTTCACTTGCCTGTGCCCTTCATGCTGCTTTTCTCTGCTGCAAGATAATGTGGTGGTGATTTTATTTCAGTTTAATGAATCCTAATATGAAATAGCCCTGCTAAAAAGCCTGCTGTGTTTTTGCTGTTCTTTACTGGTTTTTTGTGATTATCCTTGATATACGAGTGGAGTGGGTACCACAGTAAACAACTCCAATATATTTGCCCTTATCTCACAGTTTTTTAACTGACTTTTATAACTGCCCTCAGCATGTTTCAAGAACCTTAGTCAACTCATCTGCCTTTAAGTGCAGGACATATACAGCAGTGAAGATGAATTGAAGAGTCATCCCAGCCAGTGCTGAAGTATTTTGAAGAGAACTGCAAACAACAATAGCATAAAAGGGAACTTCTTAAGCCAAAGTCTGTATATGGCCAATAGATCCTCAAGGATGCACAAGATTGTCTCTTTCCATTGCCTTAGCCTCTAAGATTATGTCTGCACAGCAGTAACAGCTGAGACTTTAAAGCTGTTTAGCTGAGGAACTGCAGCAGTTTAGTCATGGTAACAGGGTTCGATTTTGGCTGCAAAACACACTTGGAAAATAGAGTTAAGTAATAGTCTATGCTGGGGTCCTAATGCCATAGCCATAGCTATGTTAATCTGGCACCCAGGTTAGGCCAAGTACTTCAGGTTATTCTACTCTGCTCTCTTTTAAGGACAGGATAATCACTGAAGATTGTTCAAGAGAATTGAACCAAACATAATAAACCTTTGAAACCGTGGTCATCCAGCACATTGCATTGAGCACAGCATCCAAGTGATGACAGAGCCAGGTATCTGACAACACTGCAGTGACACCTGTGGCTGAACATCCTACCTATGCTGTCCACCCTCTTGATTGTAACATTTCATTCTTTATCTGCCAATGCCTTGGATCTCCCATGGAATAAAAAGCCACTAAAGAGCAATGGTTCTTAAGAACAGCATTGAGTTTGATGTGGCTTTCCCCTAAATTTGTTAAAAAGCTGATTTTACAAGTAGACAGAAGACAGTAGTTGGATAATCAATACAATATGTTGTGTATATGAAGGTTATGGAAAGGAAGAAGCTGGTTAGGAAACAGAAGTGGCATATAACTAATTTCACTGTAAAATAGGCAAGACCTATAAGCATCTGGATTTTAAAGTGGATCTTTATGTGCTGCTCACTGCTATGGGCTTTTTAAATATTGCTTAAGGATGCTTAGAACAAAGAACTGAAGGTAATGGGGGTTTGTGGAGGTGTTTAAAGTCTGAAACAAGAGGAAGACACCCTGAATGTAATGGTCTTGTTGAACTGGGCTACTTGCTAAGTGATAAGCAAAGCAAAAATACAACAAAGTACATTGATTCTCTCAGAGGTTCCATATTTGACTGGAGGGAGAAAATCAAACAAATCTTTAAAAATTAATATTTTAATTAAAATATGCTGAATGTGCGAAATTGGTGACCACTTGGCTATTGGTGGCCACTTTCTAACAGAGAACAATTTTGTGTTTCATTTAAGCATAGTACAGTGTCTGTCTCTGAAACATAACATAGGTGATAAATTACTAATAGTTGGGCATACATATTTTCCAAATTGTGCAAAAATTGTGCAAAAATTTATATGCTCCTTATCAAGGAGAACATGAAATATGGGGAATAATATAGGTTGGAAGAACTTCAGTGGAAAAAAAAAGAGGTGTTTTCTTTCAGGTTCTCTGGATGTTTCTTACATGGGAAGCAGATTCTTCCTTTTCTGTTCTTCTATGGCATTTAGCAACTTTTCTATAGCAACCAAGAATAACTTGGTTTTGTTTATTCACTAGTATGCATTCAGATAAATTCCACTGTCCTCAGCACTTATTGCAACAAGATCATCAGACACAGTGTTGCACATTAACTGCAGGGAAGATTTCCATTTTGGTTCCTGATAAAAATGACCGACTAATCTGTAAGGAGGCAGTATTTCCTCCAGAGTCTGCCAGCATGTCCTGACTGTGGGAATAACATTTGTTCCCTTCATCTACCTAGTGGATTCCAGATGAAGTGGAGGAATTCATTATATCTTTATGCCTCTGTCTGTCTAGTGAGGTTGTAACCTTCAGGTTTTGAGCTGCTGCCTGCCCTTCCGTCATTGGAAGAGCCCACCATAAGGATGTAACTCTTGTTTTAAGACAAGTTTTGTGTGAGATTTGGATTGGTTTCTGACAAATATAGAAGTCTCGGGTACACAATGTTGTAACACATGTTCTCATTTCTCACTCAGAGTTCCATAAAGGCTGTTTTTAAACACTTGCAGCCATAATAACTACCTCTCTTCCCTTTCCAATAGATAAGAGTCAAATGCAGTGCCCAGAGCACTGTGTCTGACTGTCACCATAATGCCTTCCTGATCTGGATGCTGAGGTAAACTTTAGCACGTGAAATAACCTCCAAAGGGAACCCATCCTAGTTTCCTTTCATCTCACTTGATGTTTAAAAGCAGACTGCATGCACATATTTTCTATACTCTCACTCCCAAGTGGAAATAACGCTCAGTAGCAGTTGTATGGCTGCAGTGAAGAAAGCCCCAGGGAACGCTTGTGTGTCACCCTTGAGAGTAAAAGATCTCTCACAAAAGTTAAATTCATCACTCTTCACCTTTCAGTCAGGCCAGGCACCAGAGTCATGGATTCCAGATGTTTTATAGCCCCTTGGCTGCTATGTATGACCTTTCTGTTTAATAGCTCCTTGTCCATAATCCAAAATCAACAAAAAAAAAAAAAAAAAAAAAAAAAAAAAAAAAAAAAAAAAAAGCTGGTTTAATGAGGGTCTTTCTTTCTCCCTTAAATACTGGAAGCAGCTTCAAACATTGTTTTAAAAATGCATTTCTTTTTCTCTTTTGACACCGCTTTTTAGTGAATCTCTGCAGTGATAGATTCTGTCAGCTAAATAAGGCATCAGTTTTGTAGATAGACAAGACTTTGACTAAAACATAATAGATAATCACATGTGAATATCAAGATGTAAGTTAGTGTCCCAATTTAACAGAAATTTTGAGTCAGTCTTGATGTGAGCGAACAGCAAGGGCCTCCTCTAAAGTTCTGCAGGACAGCACCTTAAATCCCTGGTGCACTGTGCTCTAAATGTACCCTGGCCAACACTAAAAGCTATTGAGAAGCTACATTTGAGGACCTCAAAAACCATCCCAACCCCAAGGGGCAAGATGCCATTTTAGGTGCAGCAAATGGTTCCTTTTGTCAGGCAGCTGCCCTCCAGCAGCCTCCCTGGGGATGTAACCACAGCAAGTGGCTGTCCAAAATGCTTTGGAAGCTGCATGGCTGATGGCAGTAGGCTGTGACCAGGTTCACTGTGCAGCTGTGGTTATTGCAATGCTTTGATTTCACAGAGATGAAATGGGAACAAGGTGCCAGCCCACCAATTTCACATCCTTCATCCTTCCAGTGCAGCTCATGGACAGGGGCATGCACTGCCTGCCTCTGTCCAAAGGATGCACAGGCTGGTAGGCAGAAGCAGGAGCATATTCCTCTCTCCTTTTCACTCCTGCAGCACACTGCACGTGCTCCAATCCTCCCGTTTCCTTCAAGGCAGGCTGAGTGTGCAAGGTGAGCGGCCTGACCCTGGGACACAGTCGGATGGCAGCTCTGTGCTTGCAGCAGCAGTACACAAGAAACACTTGTTTAAGCTGAAAGGGACACGACTGTTGATGTTCCTCTGGAGGAAAAACTGCCAGGTACTTACAGACTCTGAAAGAAAAGCAACTGAAGTGTTTTTGAAGGAGAAAATGTTTGGTTGTAGGCAACCATTGAAAACCATTCACAAACATTTGAACAGCATGCAAGGCCCACCTTCCTTTGCTTCAACTGGGGTAGCAACTGGCTCAATTGGCATTTCAGATGTAACCCCAAGAAGTTTTGGCAAGCAGTTTAACAGTTACAATAGCAAGGAGTTTCAGAGATGTATAGTTTGATGTTTATGCCAAAAAAAAAAAAAACTCTAATTAGTCCATTTCACATTGAGTGGCAGGTAGAGATATATTTTGTTTAATCACTATCTAATACAGAGGCTTCTGTGAAAGAAAATGTTTATTTGTAGCATTGGATGCATTTCTCCTTTTTAAAGACTGTCTTTGCGCATATAGTGTCCTTTTTATGTGAGCTGGGAATTGTAAAAAAATGTAAAGTAGAAGAGGATGTGTTTCTTAGACGAAGGAGAAATACTGTAAAATTGTGTAAATGTCACTACTCATGTTTTTCCATGTTCTGTGTAGCATAGTGTAAAATAGGCTCTCCAGCAGTGTTATTCTGTGAATTGTAATTTAAAAAACAAGCCATGCATGGTCAGAGATATTATCTGCAGGTCCTTTTGGTTGAGTTTTTGGTTTTGTTTGTTGTTTTCTCGTTTTAGGTGAATTCATTCTATGTTAAATTTAATTGTCCGTGAAAATGCATTTTTGTTTCTGTTGTATTTCATAAAGAACTTGAACTACTCTTTTAAGATTTTATTACACACAAAGCTCACCTACCGTTTGTATTGATCCTTCAGAAGCTGTGTCACATTTAGTATAAACTGGGGGGGGATTTTATTTTTAGCTGCCTATTGTCCCCCCACTCTTCCCACTTTACTGTCTGGAAACATCCAATCACACCCTATTTTTTTTTTCTTCTGTGCCATGCAGGGTCAATATGCAAAGCTGACTTCAGACCAGTGTCCAAAAAATTCTTGATATAAGTAGTTTAAAAGCTCACCTCTACAGCGTTATGTAAACACATCTTGCAATAAAGCTTTATAAAGCACTGACTGGGCTGGTTCTGGTTTTGTTGATGAAGCCAATCATGGGAGCTTGGGTAGAAAGTGGTTGGGAAGGGGGATCACGAATTGTTTTTCCTCATATCCTCCATGTACCTGTAATGCCATCATGTGGACATCAAAACAGCTGCCATCAATCCATCTGGGTGGCCTGATCATAAAAAGCTGATCTTTTACACCTAGTTCCAGAGTTTGAGCCGAATTCCTAATCTTGAGTGAAGAAAGTGAAAAATGTGTCTCTGGTTCTCCAGGATTTCAGCACTCCAGCCCTACAAATCCTCACTTAAACATACATGGCACTGCCGTCAGCTTGGAGTTGGTTCCTGCCTAAAAAACAATCTGTGCACAGAGGGCACAACATAAAGGTACGAGATTTACAGAAGCAAGCATCAATAAGATGAAAGACTGTGTGGGGAAGCTTTTCACATTGCCTCTGGATCAAGGTGTGAAACACTGTCCCTGCCAGAGCTTCAGAGGTGTAAAGGTGGTCTGTAAACAAGACTGGCCTTTAAATTGGCTGAAATACATTTCATGCATCATGGTGATTTTTCTTATTTTTCTGGTGGCTGCCTATGAGCATGCTTGGAGAGGCAGTTGTCTTACAGTTTTATCTCTTTGCTGGTCTCTGATGCTTTCTTTTACTGCTCTTTCCCAGCACTAAAGAGAGACTGAGTTGACAAACGTGGCATCCCTGCCTCTACAGAAGGTGAGCTGAGCTCTGCCTGAGGATTCAATGACTGTGGTGACAAGGAGGTCAAAGTGCTATGTAGGAACTCAAAATGCTTAGGCTTCCACTGCTAGTCCTGGGAAAAAGCTCCTCACGATTGCTCTTTTGAGTTGCACATGTAATGAGGTCAAAATATATGATTCAAAGACAGCTGCACATGTTCATAGCAACACCCTGGAAAATAAAGTAGGTTGACAGAGAGTCTGAGAGAGAATTTTCACCTGTGGTTTCTGAGATTGTAGGAGCTGATATACAAAGCTAGGTATGTAAGCTTTCCTCCTTTTTAATTAGTTTTTAAAGTTATTTCAAATAAAAAGGGTGCTTTTTGGGATATGGCTGCATCCCTGAAAGAGCTGCTTAGCATTCCAGATGCACTGGTGTAAAGTCTAGAGGATGAAAGGCTACTAGCCAGAAATGTGGTAATGCTTTTTAAAATAAATATATAAACCAAGTTTATTGGCCAGACACTTTTCTTTTCTATCACAGCATATCCATTAGCAGTTGTAAATTCCAGATGTGCAGTGACAATGCGTACATATATTTTTCAGACCTGGTGCCCAGTCAGAACTCATATGTTGTCACAGAGAAGCCTCTGGCTGTAGTAAGGGAACACGTAAGCATGCAGATTATCCATTGCAAAGCTGCATGCCCTGGTTTATAAACCCTTCAGAACAGTTTGAGAACACACAACTAAAGAAAAAAAAAAACAAACCATCTTTTCCTATCATAATTTCTCTAAGTTTTCTGATGGGAATGCAGTTTGGAAAAGAGAGAAGGCTGTTCTCAAAGCTTCATCTCTAGCAAGTTTCTTTGCAGGAAATGAATGATGCCAGTATTGGCATCTCTCTGATGAGATGGACCTCTGCTGGGAAATCCCAAAAGGAGCACAGTCTACATGAAGTCATGCCAGTGAGGGTCTCTCCACAGCTTTTCCTGGGTGGATTTTGAGTAGGAACAGGACTTACCTGTCTGAGGAGGTACTCTGCTGAAAAATACTGATTCTCAGTTTCCAAGATTCCAGTTCTCTCTGACACCAGCCTCTCTCCCACTACTCCACCAAGCTTGTTCTCTTGCTTGAACCCATTCCAGAGCCTGTAATTTGTTATGCAGCTGCAAAACAACATGGAGCATATCACTGTATAGAAGATGTGTACCAGCACTGGGGTGGGTGAGATTCTTCCAGTGTCCCAGGACACATCCCTGGGCATAGCCTGCTCTATTATTAGTGGTACAATGAGCAGAAATACTTTAAGCATATGCCAAGATCTTTCAAATAAGTTTGTAGCCCTCTCTTGACAAGTCTTCATATCCTTCTGCCTAGAAATTAGACAAAAATTTCAAGACAAAAACTCTTGACTTTTGTATGTCTTTTCCTTTTTCCCATACTTAATACAAGAACAGCAGTTAACAAGCAACAGAGGAAATTAACTGCCAGTGAAATCTGCGGCACTTAGAACTGGACAAACTCGAAGGCAAAGGTGAGTCAAAGCCACGTCATAGCCTCCAGTAAACATTCTACTCATTCCATCCAAAGGCAGCATCAGCCAAGCCTGTCTTGGAAGAGCTCTGCATTTGCTTTACAGCAGTGGTTTGAAATCTTATCCCTGGTACAGGGAGCACAAAGCTCTGCCAGAGCCTGGTAGGGCTTGGGTGAGGGGACAACAGGTGACCAAGGGTCTGAGTAGATACACCTCTGGAGTATATCCACCTCTGGAGTATATCCACCATTGTAAAGGTATGCACCATGATGGCCTGTTGGATGTAAATATGGTTACTATGGACCTTGGAATAAGTAACCTGACATTTGTCCCAGAAATCTGAAAGCTACAGCAGGGTAAAAATTCTCCTTTTTAATAAAGCAATGAAATACTGAAGCTCTTGAACGAGATCTGAAAAAAAATGAATCCTCCTTCCATCATTGTCCAGGCTTCCTATAAATATGCACTGAGAGGCTTAAATAATCTTGGCAAGATATAGCAAAGGAAAATTATTGTTAAAAAGAGGCCCTGGATATTGTTTCAACAAACTTTTTCCTCACATAAACTTATGGAAAATTATTGACCTCATAGCAAAGTCAAGAAAGAAAGAAACTCTTCTTGTAAAATGGTAAGATACCGCTTTGAATGTGGACTAGACTGCTTTCACATAGATCTGTCTGGAACACCTCCCAGATGTACTGCGTTAATTATGAAGAGCAATGGCTGCACAGGTTAATAAAAAAAAATCTGAATAATCCCAGTATTAAGAGTTCTGATCTAAATAAAACTAGCTCTGAGTATAATGATAAAGTAAGTATATTGAAAAACAGGCAGTAATGAATATTGGCTCTGTGAGCAGTGGAAAGAACCTGATGGACTTCAAGAAGCCTGAATCAAGCCCACAAAGATAACTCCTAAAATGTTAAACTAGACGGAAAATGGAATTTCTTCTCTGGCAAAAAAGGCCCTAAATCAATTTAACCTCACCAGTAACCCTGGGGAATTCTCTTTCAAGAGTGGACACCACACCATAGCCTGGAAACCAAGAGTGAATCCTTGTTTCCAGAAAAATTATCTCAAATGTGTTCAGATTACAAGCATGTGGGACAAAACACAGTTAGCATCCAAAATTATATAGTCTGGAAATTCTACATCTTTTTAGAAGCCAAAACACTGCAAAGTTTGGAAACAAAACAACCTGAAGCAGTCAGTTGCAATTTTTATTTTTTTTTACTATGGAATGTGACAACCATTAAATTTCCTCATAGGAAAATAAAATTTCAGTAGAAACTATTACTGTTTCAAAATTTTACTATTTCTTTACAGAAAGTCACTGGTAGACAGGTTAATAGAAACTAACAAGTTGAAGTTTAAGGCTGTTCTTAAGAACTCTAAGAAGTTTCTTGCCAACCAATTTTGCTTAATGAAAATAGTTACTTCTCCAAATCTGCATCCTCCATGCTAAGCTAACTTCCACCATCTTTAGGTTTTGTTACTTTTCTATGATAGGAATGACTTAGCTGGTACACATAATGATGGCTTATTATTTGATAATAACCTATAAGCCTTTCTAGAGGTAATCAGGTTATTCATAAAGTTGTGATTACTTGATGTTAGTTAATCTGAGAGTGGACTTGACATTATGTAACAGATAAATATCCTTATTTCCAAATACCCCCAACAGCATTATATAATTTATGCTTATGTCACACCACAAGTGAATTTTTGAATATGCAAGTGGATTCTACAATCTGGTTACTTCTTATTTTGTCTTCAGAAATTATTTTTTCAAGGTGGTAGGGAAATTAGATGATGATGTGAGTGGTTTAACTTCAGAGAGTATTTATTGATAAAGGGGATTGACACTATTTGAAAGTAGCAGGGTTTACTGCTCTTTGTATCTTTCAGAGCATGACTCCCCAAACAACGATGATCTAATACACTGGGAGATGGATTTCCTGAAGAGTGATCAGTACCTCTTTCTTACATGTTCTTAGTGTTCTCTTCTACAGTCACAACTTCTTATGTGTTTAGATATGATAAGCTCACACGGTCCCCGTAAAGGGAAACACCTGAGATGCACATGAAAATTCAGACTCCATCCAAGAGCACTCCCCACTGTAGAAAGGACACTGGAAAAGAAGGCAACTTGAGTAACAGAAAGGAAATCCCAAATCAGTAATACAGGGTGAAAATGAACAAAGGAAGGCCTTCATGACAAGGACAAAATGCATACTCTGATATGCAGGTGAACCGCCCCCCAAAAAAGGGCAGACATCATTTCAGCAGCAACTCTTCAAGCATTGGACAAATTAAGCCCAAATGCAGCAGTGAGTTGGAAGGTTGGGAAAGGGACATTTAGCTGAATGTGAAAGGAAGAAAGGCTTACTTTTAGAGAAGTTTTGTATTAAACTACACAAAAAGAAGAAGGAGATTGACTATAACCTCTCTCACTATAAAGAGGGAAGGACAGTGTGTATGTACAAAGAGAGAAGATGAGAAAGGGGGAATCACACTGACTGTTAAATGGATTTGCCTTAAGCAGACTATCTAGTCTGTTTTAAGAATTCAACAATTTCCAAAACTTCTTTTTTGAAGTGAGCAAAAATAGAAGTGCAATAAATGAGGCATGGCTCACATAAAGGAGCTGTTCTGGGCCTTCCTGCCTTCAGACAATCACAAATTCTGTGTGTGGCAGCGAGGGCATCACCTTGTGCTGGGCTGTAATGAAATCCTGATGGGGGCATATGGGATAATCTGTGGTTCTGCTGGTGTTGCACCTCTGTCTATGTCAGGAGTTTGTATTCCTCAGGCTCTGAGAGGCTGGACTCTGATGAGCATCATCAGCTTTTTGGCCTGTGACTTCTGTTGTCACTATCTATACTGAAGCAGCAGTGGACACAGAAAAAGCCAGAAATTCTCTTCAGTAACAAATGTCCTTCTCTTTTCCTTACATCAAGTAGCCTTAGAGCTCTTTCAAGCCTTAGGATGGCTAAAAAACGTTCTACTGCAATTGGTGAGAACAAGCTGGAGACTGCAGTTAAGATGCCAAAGAGCTTTCTAGCCTCAGCAAGAGGGCACAGAGAGCCTTCCTACCTCAGGTGGGGACTGAATATTCTGGGGACGGCTGCAGTGTGCTTTAAATTGGACCAGATCTTTGTGACAAGTATTTCAATACACAGCTAAGAGTATTTAGCAAATGTAGCAAATGTAGATCCCCTAATAAAAGCAGAAGTTAGAGTGGGATTATGCTAGTGGTTCTGGATGCTCAATGAAATGTGCAACTGATCACTCACCCTGTAGCCAGGGATCTCACTAACAGAACCTTCAGTCAAACCTGGGGTTGTTGTCCACATCAGTCACTCTTTATAAACTCTGATGAAGTTATTCTCTCATAGTGAAGCATTTGGGTCAGCAGATAAAGGCAAAGTTTAATGCAATTCATCCCCAGCCACCAAATCTGATCAGAGGAAATAGGAAGATGACAAGGCGGTGCCGGAGTCCTGGCTAGCTCTCTCACATGGCACTATGCCTGGAGTGGGGAACAGCTCCTGACCCCAGGGTCAAGAGCTGAACCTTAGAGCTGCTTATCTACAGAATTTTTGGTCTCAGTGCAAGGAGGAGGTGAAGGATTAGAGGGAGGCTCTTGGTATGGGTTCCAGAAACACACTTATTCCACGATCAGGTCAGGGACAAAAGAACCCCAAACACGCATGTACAAGCGTTTTTATATGGGGGAAGTTCAAGGGGCGGGTACAAAACTCCAACCAATAAGGAATCTGGGAGGGAGGAGAGAAAGGAGGGAATTACAGCCAAGGGACCAATGAGGAAAAGCAGGAGATGAGGGCAAGTCACGCGAGCCAATGGGGCCTCGAGTATTGGGGGATTTTGAGAGGGGAGGTACCATAAGGGGTTGGACTAACAAAGGATTGACAGGGAAGGATCCAGACAAGGGACCAGGTTTATAATGACAGATAGGGAAGGCACTGGGATGCAGGGTGGGGATTACAATGATTGAGAGGTAAAGGGGAGGAACATAATTTGGGAATAATCCAGGTTGGGGAAATACAAAATATGGAGGGAAATCGGAACAGACCATTTATATAATAGAATCCAAAATAACAAAACACACCACAACAGATGGCAGTGAAAAAGCTCTGTGGTCTCCCCAGTCAGACTGCTAGCAGCTTAATTTTCTCCTTGGCAGTGAAAAGGGTGCAATTGTGGAGAGAAAGCAGGCTTGCTTGTAGAAAACATGTTTTCTGTATATAAGGACCACAGTTTGCAGGAACCTCTTAAAAAATCTTTACTGAAGGTATGCTGTTTCTGACAACATTGCCATCTCTAAAATATTTAGGGGTAGTTTTCTCACAAAGTCAAAGAGAATAAGTCCTTGAGATGTGTTTCTAAATCCAGGTAGGAAATGGTTGTCTTTCTCTTTCATCAGCTTAAAGGTTCCAATTACTAATTGCCATATGTTACTGTTTCTGTCAATTTTTTATATTTTTTGGCGTTAGGTTCCAAGAATTCATTGCTGATGATCTATAAATTTCCTTGTCTGGTCCCTGACACCAGAATGTTGACCCAGGAGTAAGAAGAGGCTCCTCAGAGCAGAACCCTGACCACGCCCCATTTTCCAACTAATATCATTCTGCTTCTTTTCTGTGTTTCCTTCCTGGGGTCCAGAAACAAGTAACCACAGGGTGAAATACTAATTTTTTAATGTCATCTTCATATCTAGTAGAGAAGCTACTGCTAGCAAGTGAGGGAGACAAGCTCATGCTCTCCTCTAGTTCATGCCAAAAAGTTTCTGACTTTATTCTATGATTACTTATACAGACAAATGTAGAGACTTTGAAAAGGAGAAGTTCAATGTGAAAGTTATTAGAAAACTCAGAGTGTTAAAAGGAAGGAGGTAAAATTTGTAGTGGTGGAGAGGACATGGTGACACACATACGATGACACATAGAATCCAGTCTGCAAAATCACAATAACTAGAATGGATTTGGAATTTCTTGATGAGGAAAATAAATCCAGCAATATTTGCAAAGATGATGAAACTTGGTGAACCTCCTGAGAAAGAGAGAGAGAGAGAGAGAGAGAGAGAGGGAAGGAGGGAGGGAGGGAGGGAGGGAGGAAGGGAGGAAATTTTTTGTAAATATAGAGGTAATAGATGGGAAAGCTAAGCTAGTCTTGATATAAGGAATAGAATTTGCTTGTGTAAAGGAATAATTTATTATTATTTACATTTCACTTATTGTAATATCTTCACTGGGAATTTGAGACCTAGAAAACTGAAGCTGGAATAACAAAGGTCAAATTTTTAAGTCTGTGAGCCTTACTAGAGTGGCTCACAGTAGAGGTTGTTGAAATTCACTAGAAAAAAATCAAGACAATATGGAAAATAATAGAAAACACTTGTACTTCAAAAAGATTATAAGGTGCTACTGCTGATAGCAATAGTTATGGTATGAGTTCAAGAACTCTTACCATGAGTAGTGGTATCAGCAAAAAAGGGAGTTTAAAACAAAATACTCTGATGTGATGCTTTTGGACTATGTAAATGGATGTATGGTTTTTGAATAGGTGATGGATTAAATTTTGTAGGCAATTATATCTACTAATCTCTGTGGACTTGGCAGATAGGCAGAAAACAGAATCTGAATTTAGTACTTCTTTATTCTGATATCATAATATTGTCTTACTTCTATGAGCTGCAGGTGAAAGTTTGACCTCACAGGATAAACTGAAGGAGAAGAGACCTTCTTCCTTCTACTTTGAACATTGGACATCTTTGCAACTTGGAGATGTAAATGCATTTCAGAGTAGACTTTAGTACCATTAGATACAGAATTGTTTCTATAATGCTTATTCAGGGTTGCTTACCACAAGTTTGATGTTAAACCAGACCAAAGGATGCTTGCATTCAGTATGGCTACAGGATGAAACTGTACTTTTCAATAGAGAATAGAAATAATCAACAGGGAATAGAGATAATATTTCCTTGTTCCCATTATAAAATGTGAATGAAACCCTGAGTGCACCAATGTCAGAAAACGTTTTATGGTTGTCAGTAAAGTCTGTGTTATTCTTAAGTGGATTTTCAACTTCAGATACTTTTTCTGAGATGCTTTGACTTTGTGCACATGATAGCAAATGACCTCTTGAAAAATACATGAGCCTTAAGAGCATTTTAAATGTTGTAACCAATGAATACAGGCCTCTTATTAAGAGGACTGTGGTTGCAGGATAACTGCCTTGCAGCAGTTTGTGTTTTCAAAGTCTTTACTTACACTTGGCAGATACTGCATTATCCACAGTTTTGGAAAGAACTTTTGGCTGAAGTTTCTGGCTGTGATAAACCTTGTGCATATAGTTATACCCAGAGAGTAATTGGCATTGACATAGACCACGAGTTCTTGAAGAGATTTTTTTGGTTTTTGATGATGACGGTATTCTCTCTGTGTTACCTCTGAAATTTTAAAGTTGGTGTATGAGGCTACAAAATATCACTGCCATCTAAAATGTCTGTCTTTTATATTATAATGGACTGATTCATGCTGACCTGTCAGGTGGGGTAGTTGCAACTCCCACAATTTCACTGTGTGTGTAAACAAGGGGTTTAATACTTATTTATAGTCCAGTTGCATCTCGGTACAATGTGCCAATGAAAGTTTGCCCAGATGTTCATACAGTGGAGCAGAAATGGAAAAAGGAAACAAAAAACAAAACAAAGAACCAACAAAACAAAACAAAAAACCCAACCCAGCCTCACCAAACCAAATAATTCTAGAAGATGGTCCTGAAAGCTTCCCCAGGGACTTTGTGTGGGGAATTTCCCACTGCAGTATGCTGCACATTTGATTACCTTCTCATCAAGGAGGCTTCTGAAATGCAGAGCTGATACCACCCCTCACACAGGTGGCAGGATGTCAAAAGTCACCCAGACATCACCCAGAGCAGCACCTGCTAGAGACATGCAAGAGCATTTAGACGAGGTTTTATGAAGCTGGAAAGCATCTGTCACCGAGTGTGTGACACTCTCTCTGTGCTGCACATCATATCTTAGACAGGACAAACAGGGAACCAAATTTTGCTGTGCTTTTATGTGAGTAGCTCTCAAAAATCTGAGGAAAGCAGAGAATGTGTCTGAAGGAAATGCTTAACTAGTGCCTTTAGAGCATGAAAAGCCCAGCTCAGAACAGGTAATCGTCACTTAGCATACAAGAATATTGTTCTTTTCACCTCTTCAGCCTCTAACATGTGCTAGCAGATGATCTGCATGCATATAAACACCCTTGTAAACAGGCATCAAGTATGTGGGGCTTATTTAAATGAATTTATTTCCTACAAATGAACTTAATTCTTACAGCACACATTAATTGTATCCCATGAATACCTCTAGTTGGGGCAATACCATATGAATTTTTCTGTTTAGTTTCTGGGAGATTGACAGAAGGCTGCTGTAGTCCAATGGGTTAACCCCCTTACCCTTCCTGGCTCCTGCACAGTTTGGATTCCTGCTAGTATTCAAAGCATTATAAAAATAGTTTTATATTATATTAAATATAATAACTATATTATAAATATAGTTTATTCCCCTGGACTGAAGATCCCCCAGCAAAAAAAAAATAAGAACTTTAGCATTCAAGATATTCAGGACCAATGACTTTTTCTAGTTTCTCTCTCACTAAATACTGCTTAGCAAAGTGGTTACAAGCTTACTTTTCTCTTATGATTATCTTGTTCTGTTCCATTTCAAATGCAGAACAGAAATATTAGTGTCATACTTCTGCCTTTTCTCCATCAACATTCCTACATGAACAACCTCCCTATTAAAAGAATTGATGACTTGTATATTCAAATTTCTTAACATTCATTGCTCTGACAGACATGATTTCTGTTTCTGCTATCATCTTATTTTTCATTTTACATTTGTCACCTTACAGATTTCACTTTACCACTAAAAAAATTATGAGATTTTAGCCAAAGTTATCTTCTTTCCTCATTGGATTATCAGGAAACCCAATTATCTAATCAGCAGCTCTCACAGAACTCCTTAAGTTTTCATTCACAGTTTTTCCTCTGAATTTTCCTTTTCACTTTATTCCTCTTTCACATTTTTTAGACTTAAATACCAACAATACTCCTTCATGGAATGTTCTCCCTCCATATATAAGCTGGTAATGATCACAGTGATTTGATATATTTTCATCTGCCATTAAAACCTTCAAAAGTTAGAAACAAAAATTAGAAAATGTTGGTGTTACAAAGAAAAACAGGAATTAAGTTACAGTGAACATTCAAAAAAATTGCAGCTGTAAATAATGAATATGGCAGCGTTCTTGAACAAATTCCATTACTTTTCCCTTATGAGATTGGGCAAAATTTATATTGTAAAAATGTCAGCAATCAAAGTGCCCTTTTTCTGAATATGGCTCCACATACATACTGTGTATCATAAACCCTTTTTTAAGTCCAGTCAATTTACAAGCCTGCCAGTTATTTCCATGTATATTGTTGCCCTATTGTTTCGGGGAGAGGATGAATTACCTTAAAAGATGCATGGAGTCTCAGTGTGTCCTCACAGAACAGTGGAATTGTCTTTATTGGCCCTTATTTGCTGACAGAAGGCATGGTTAAAACGATGCTACAAGAAAGTTTCTGGTTTTGTGTGTACCAGAGCTGCATGTGTCAGTGAGCCAGTGAAAGCTTGATGTTTTTCTCTTCATTTGAAAACGCTGCTGCAGAGGAGACCACTCATCACCAAGATAAAACTTTTGTTTCTATGCACTGAATGAGAGATCTCCTTGTTTGAGTCATTTTCTGGGTATGTCCCAGGTTTGTCCATGCAAAAATGCACATGACTAGGGAAAGAGATTCTCATTCCTTTTCCCAGGGACCTCCAGACAGGCTGAAGGCCTCATGTTGGAGCTCTGTACCTACCTGATTCAAATCCCAGAGTTTAACTTTGAATTTTTCACATTTCAGCCAAAAAGCTTTTATTTTTACCACTTGTTCTTAATGGTAACTTCAACACAGCTTCTCATTAGTATTCCTATTGAAAATCCCTTTAATTTTAAATTGCAAAAAGGGATTAAAAAGCCTTTTGGAAGTTTTCTTCTCATGATGGGGAGATCTAGATATTAGATATCTATATTATTATAGATATTAGATATCTATATCTAATTTTAGATAGGTTAGGCATCTCAGGAGATAGATGGTTCTGAAGGCCCAAGACAGGAGAAATGTCCATGCAAACTGAATTGTGTCTCCAGTCTGTGACAGAGCTCTGAGATAGAATTTGGCTGCTGCATGAATATTTCCTTAATTTCACTGAAATATTTACCAGTTAAGTAGCTCTGCCCTTAGGAAATTTAGCCATGGCTGAGGGTGGATTTTCATTCATTCTTTTACTCTGAATGAAGGTGACAAGTGAAGCTGAAAGTTGCTGTGTTTTGCCTTCCTCACTCTCTTTTTCTCTTTGTTATGTTGGAGACCTTGCAAGAACAGCACACTATGACCTGGGCTAAAGAGTGTCATCCTGTCTCTTCTCATTTTAGCACTTCCCAGAGCACTGTGCTCTGATAATTGTATTTTTAGGGGGTCCTTGGCCAAGGATATTCCAATCTAGTATATGGAATGAAGCTTGAACCTTCTTGTATCTACAAGCCTTGAGAATTTGAGGAAATAGCCTTTCATCTTGAAAGCTAGAGAGACTAAATAAACTTCTTTAAGCCACTTAATCAGCAGAGAGGGGATGTAGGGGATTAATGGGGCTACACAAACTGTGCCTTATTTGGAAGGGGCAGTTTTAGGACAGGAGTGAGTAATATTAGTTCACTCAAGAATTGATGTTGAAACCAGATTCAGTGAAGATGATCTCCAGGGTATTCTTCCTGATCCTTTTTATTACTTTGTTGTTGAAATTGTTTTCTAATATTATTTATTGTCTCAAATATCACATTCTCATCTCTTGAAGAAAAAATGTTGCCCAGTCTTTCATCTTCTTCTGGTTATATTTCTTTGCCTCGTTACACATTTGTTTTTATGAAGGATTTGATCATATTTTCCAAAAATTATTTAAGCTTTGGGTATCTCTCTAAAAGATATTTTTTTAGTTCAGCCAAGATTCTACGGGCCTAAGGCCCATCTCTACAGTGACAGAAATCTCTGAAGTTAACTATTGTGAAGAATTCTGAGTGGGCCATAAAAATGTATAAAAACTCTAATGACCTTATTACAGGGTAGTCACTGTATGAGTACATTGATTAAGTCTAAAAAGAGGTTATAAAGAAACAATGACTTAAGATAAGCCATTCCACAGGAATAGGATAATAGGAGACCAACTGGCTCCGACAGCACTGGCTGTGATTTCCTGCTGAGACAATTGGACTGGTTTTGTCTAGAAGGGCAGCAGCCCAAGAACTGACAAAAACAAAAGGAGTCCCTCTTTCCAGAGAGGTGCTGGCTATTGGAAAGGGGAATCGTACTGATTTCAAGACCCACAAGATCCCATATGTAGAAAGAAGTAGATGGCATGGTCAACATAAGCATGGCATGAAATGTTTAAAATAAATGCACATGCAGTTGTTGCTGGTTTCAAAACAATGTCTGAGATTTCTCTTTATTCTGTCATAGCTAAGAGTTATGCAGGTCTCTAATTTGCTGTGACCTATAAGCAAATTCTCAGGGTTTACAAAATTTTTATCCCCACCTTTAACATTGTTATTTCCCCCTTAAGTTTACCTGCAGGTTCAACTTGGTGGCAAAGTTGAATTTCATCAAGAATGTCGTTTTCATGACTGCTCTGTAAATTTGTGAACAAGAAACTTCAGCCAGGCCGATTTTGCTTGTTGTTGTCAGTCCCCCTATCCTTACTTTTAAAACACAGGTGTAGTAGAAACTTGTTATAAGACATACTGATTGGGACAAGTTGTCATTCATCATCCCACCAGAAGGATGATATCTTTCTCTGAATGGTTTCTGGATATTGTTGCATTAATGTCCCTAATGTGCCCCTGAACAATCTGAGTTCATCACCATCCTTTGGACCTTTCTCTTAAAAGTACCTTCTGCAATCCACTGACAACTTCATTCATTGAAAGAAGATGATGTAGTTGATGTAGTTATCCTCTGCAGATTTCTCAATTTCATTTTCTAGCATCTGCTCAACATTTTCTGTGTCTTTTTAGATGTTATTGATCTTTCCTTTTATTACAGATGTACTTTGAAATATCATACTGACAACAAAAATCTAAAGAAAGATAAAATAAAATAAGAGAGAAAATAGAATTGCAGCAAACAAATACATTTTCCTAACACACCTGATACACATAAATTGCTAAGCTTAGGTTAATCTTGACTTAGTCTGGTGAATAGTTTTTGTTTCTGAAAAATTCTCTCTCTGTTTGGCTACTTCTGTCAGACTTTCATCTTCTACAAAACCCTTCTCAACTTTATATGATGTGTCATTGCTCTGATTTTTTTTTTTATAATTACTGATAAAACAATAATTTACTTTGAATAAGCGCATGTAACAGTGGTCAGGTAACTCACACGTCTTAAATATTTTTTCTATTAGGATTCGTTCAAAAATATGTTGTATTGCATGGTAAAAACATTATATAACAAAGTTGCTTTTACAGAATTGAGAGAACTATAAAATTATAGGAACATAAAAAGGCTTGAGTAGGAAGGGACCTTATAAATCATCTAGTTCCAACCCTCCTGCCATGGGCAGGGACACACTAAACCTGGTTGTTCAAAGCTCTATCCAGCCTGGCTTTGAACACTTCAAGGAATGGGACATCCACAGCTTCTCTGGGCAAACTTTTCCAGTGTCTTACCCTCCTCCCAGTGAAGAATTTATTTCTTCTGTTTAAAGCCATCCTCCCTTATTCTGTCACTATTTGACTGTGTAAAAAGTCACTATTCTTTTGTATATCTTGCCTTGAGTACTGGAAAGTGCTATAAAGTCTTACTAAAGACTTTTCTTCCCCAGCTCTCTCAGCCTGTCTTCACAGGAGAGGTGCTCCAGCTCTCTGAGTGTCTTGGTGTCCCTCCTCTGCACCTGCTCCAGCAGGTCCATGTCCTTTCTATGCTGGGACCCCTAAGATGGATGCAGCACTCCATGTGGGGCAGAGCAGAGGGGCACAATCCCCTCCCTCACCCTGCTTTGGATGCAGCTCAGGACACGTTTGGCTTTCTGGGCTGCCAGTGCACACTGCTGGGTCATGTCCAGCTCTTCATCCACAAGAACACCCAAGTCCTTCTTCACAGGGTGAATGAGTTCTTCTCCCAGTCCGTGCTCATGTCTGGGATTACCCTGACCCAGGTGCAGCACCTTGCCCTTGGACTTGTTGAACCTCATGAGGTTCTTGTGGATCCACTTCTCATATTTGTCCAGATCCCTCTGGATGGCATCTCATCCTTGTGTTGTGCCAATTGCCCCTCTCAGCTTCCTTTACTGAAGGTGCACTTGATCCCTCTGTCTGTGTTGCTGATGAAAATATTGAAGAACACTGATGGCAAGTCAGAGCTGACGGACAGCACTTGTAACTGGCCTCAGCCTGGACATAGAGCCACTGACCACAACTCTAATTCCTTGTCCACCAAACAGTCCACCCTTCGAACCCGAGTCTCTCCCTTTTGGAGTTAAGATTGTTTTGTGTGGGACGATGTTGAAGGCCTTACAGAAGTCTAGGTAGATGACATTGCTTGGTCTTCCCATGTTGATAGTTGTAGAATGAATGTTTCAGGCAGATATTTCTGTAATCACAGGAGAGTTTTCATGGATTAATGAGTTCCATATTGACCGTAGCCAGCACATTATGAAAATGGTCTTCATAATGTATTTAAAGTTATTAGCTTGCATACACACTTTTATGTGGCTGCTAATGGATACTACTCTGTAAATGTTATTTTTTCTCTTTGTCTATAGAAGGCAATAGTAAGAGGATGGTTAAAGTCAGATTTCAAACATGTCAATATGTTTTTGTGGCTTAAAAATAAAAGAATATATCTACCTGTAATTTTACTGTATGGGTTGCAGAACAATCTGGTGGTTGTTCCAATTCACCAGTCTGGTGAACAGCTGCTTTCCAAAGACAAATTTATTCAGATAATCTCACTGAGTAGCTTTGAGTTCTGTCTAGCAACAAATGGCAGAAGCAACCTTATTATGGCTCATTCCCAACAACAGCCAACATGTCTCTTCTTTTTGTTTTTTTTTAAGTACTTAATACCCAAAACTATATAGTGGGCATGTTTCCTGGGCATCCTCATCACATTAGCACTTGCAGTCCTGCTGCCTCTTAAAGCTATTCTGAGGTCCATTTGCAAAATGGCTTGTTTCTTATTAAGGGCTTACATTCCCTTTGGTTGCATGCCGTGAAGGGAAACAAAAGGTCACAAATTACGTGCAAAATTGGTAATAAGCTCATGCAAAGGAAATAAATACACTGCACAATGCTGTTTCTGGAGTACTGCTGAGCACTTGCATGTCATGTCTTCAGAGCTTTGAAGAAAAAACATTGGCTGAGGGATGCTCAAGAACACCTTGGCACACTTGTTCTGTCCTTTGTACTGTTTCTTTAAAATGAATGAAAATCTGAAGAATGCCCTCAAAAGACCTCTCCACCATTTCAATCTCCTGTGTGCTTTATCCTGACTTCGAAGACAGACAAGAGTTCTCTTTTCTAGAAAACTTTGGTATAGGAGACAGGAGCACTTAGAAACTTCTCACCTCATTGATGCTTTCATCACAGATATGAGAGCAGCAGTAATTCAATGGAACTGAGAGTTGAAAAGGGGGGAAAAAGACGGAGGTGTGGTTTAAATTGCACCTGAAGCACTGTTTTGTAGAAATAAGACATCAGATAAGCAGTTCATTAACAAAACAAATTTGTCAAGTTTCATCTCAGTATTTTTGTGTGTGTTTATGTGTATCCTGCTCCAGGCTGGTGGCATGAAGTAAATCAGGACACAGCAAAAGTAACTCAGATATATTTATGTTGCCATAAAGAAAATTGAATAGTTTTTTTGGAAACATGAGACGATGTCTCTATAATAAAATAGGAAAAGTCTCCAGAACTATCCTTTCTAGCTCTCTACCCCACAGCAGGACTAATCTTTCCTGAACCATGGCAGAACTGTATCTAGACTGTTGTCACATCTGCCAGAGATGTTGCAGCCTCCCAAACAAGTCTTTAGGAAGATTAGTTATCCTCACAAGTGGAGTTGTGCAATGACCACCAGACACTTCTATATTTTTATTTATTCTAGAGATGCAGACAGTGCATACCTCTAAGTATTTGAAGACTACTCTCCTTAGACTAAGAAACCCCAATTATTTTCACTTGCCCCATGCCATCAAGGAAGAACACGCAAGAAACCGCATCAGTGGAAGCCCTGGAAAGCTATGCTTCACTAAATAAGACCTGCTATTTTGTGCTGTAAATCAGCCATATGCTGCACTTGATGAGGTGAAAACTTATGTAAAGTCTGTTTCACATACAATCTGGCATTGATTGGCTCTGAATGTAAACATCTCTTTAAACAGCTTCGTATCTTAATATACAGATGGTCCGTAGGTCTATTGTAGTTTTTGTTAGGATATGTTAAAAAAATGGGCAGAGTTTGTCTCATGAAGTAGGAAATAAAAAAGGTACATATGGTTCTGTATGTGCCAGACCTCCAAAGGTAGGGAAGTGCTGTAAATAATTTGTTGACTCTGTGCCAGATTCTTGTGTTGAATCTTCCCCTGTGTAGCAATGTGATGACAAGGCCAAAAGAACATCAGATTCAGTTGTTTTAAAACTTTTTTATTTTGAATGCTACCTTAAGAAGTTAAGGCAATTAGACATCAGAAGAAACAATCAATTAATAGAAAGATTACAAAATGCACACACAAAAATCCCAGTCCATTTTGATTAACTTCTAGACAGTACTTCAGTCAAGGGGTATTGTAAGCTCCTTCATCCTGAAATATGAACTGCATGATGAAGAATGATGATCACTTCCACAGAAGGCTATTCATGCCAAATGAAAGTCAAAATTTTCCCTATTTCTTTTGATACTCTTATGGCTGAATAACTGATGTAAAGTATCACCTCCATTTTTTCTCATTTCTCTTAGGACTCAGACTCCATAGTTACACAGCATATGTTTTAGATTTTTTCTAATGGTTTAAATTTACTTTTACCTTTCTGGTGAAAGATTACTGAGAATTAAGATATGTCAATATATATGAGGGATACAGATAAATAAGTCTTCAGTTCTGTAGTAGAGGCTGCAGCTGAAGAGGTTTGAAGAAAAATGGCATGAGTTGTTATAAGGGAAATATTTCCTTCTTTACTCTAATTCCAAGTGGATGTAACATAAAAAATATTTTCCAAGATGGATTACATTTTTCTTTTTATTTTACTCTTGTCTAAATAAATAGGGGATAGAGAGCAGAACCAGGAACAATCTTAATAGGCTACTAGACTAAAAAGAAGAAAGCTCCTCCTGACTTTCATCTTGGCCTTAGAGATTCATATTTAACTTAGTATTTTTAATACTAAGATTGCACAGCAGGTAAATATTTTCACCTCTACTGAAGGAAAGTTTTTCAAGCACATTAGCATGCTTGAGGACTCAGCCATTTGTGTGCATTGTCTCCTCTGCCATCCCACTAACAGCAGAGCTAAAATGAGAACATTTTTAGCTCACAGCCACATATTTTTGTTGTTGTGACAAGTCCCATTTGGAAAGCAATTTGTACAGCAGAACATAACACAGGAAGTATTTGCAAGAAGTATTCATCCAGAAGACAACTCATTTTAGAGCTACTTTGATCAAATTTTGGACCATAGGGCTGCTCCACTTCCTTTGCTGCATTTGGTAAAGGGCATCATGGGCCATTGTACTCTTGGCATGTAAAGAGACTGATTTTTAAAGTGCTAAAAAATCCATCTGCAAATTGTGATTTTTATGTATTAAGAATAACATGAAGAGAAAAAGAGTATTTCTTGATTCCCATAAGAAATTAAATTAGCATCAATAAAGGCTCATGTTCCTCAACTAGTCTAGACTAGGCCCTAGTCACTTCTGTCCCCATATAGATGGCCGACATGCTCCCCACCACTCCACTGCATTGTGTTATCTTTAATAAAAACATGACATGATGGAACTGTCCTACATCTATTTTGTTGAAGTTGTCATTCTTGCAGCTGTAAAACAAATCTTCTTTAAGGTCATATTTTCTTTGGAAAAATAAACGTTTTCTTCTGTCATTATTTAGTGAATTTTAAAAGACCTTATAGTCTTCCTCTGTGTGTATGAAAAGGGGGTGAAAACCAGCAGCAGCTACCAACAAAACCTGACAGATATCCCCTGTGCATTTCCATTCATTCAGAATGTATGAGAAGCTCAAGTGTGCTCTGCTGTTAGACATAGATGCCCAAAGTCATCATTTACCAGGTGTCACATTCATTAGTTTATATCACAGACTTGATAGTTTTTTCAATCATGATTTTTAAAAAAAAGTCTTTTAAATAGCAAAGCTTAAATTTTCCTTCCATTATTTTTTCCTTCCTGGAAATGAAAAGAGTAACATGACATAAAGAACTAGTCTCCATACTTAGCTGAGATAGGGATGTTTTAATAATTTTAAAAGTATTCAGATTTTTGAAGTTCAGTATGTAAACCCTGTCTGTACTGAAGGAGAAGAAAGGCTTGTACAAGGCCGTTGGTAGGGCTTTCATTTTCCTCTCCCTGCCTCCCTTCCCTGGCTTTGAAGGAGCTGCTTTAACCTGATGCCAGCAGTATATTGTGTTGTATCACCTTTCCTGGCAGTCTCCTCCCCATGGCCTCTCAGGTCTGTATGTGGAGGAGAATGCACAGCTGAAGAGCAGATCTAACACATGACATTCCTTTACATGATTTACATGACCAGTTTCATTGCAACAGAGATGCAGACAGATGTCTGCAGGAGGAAGATGTCTACTCAGGTGCAATACAGATTTGGATGAAAAGAAAACTTGGGCCAAGGAAAGAGATAGATAGGCTTCATTTTGAAATGTGTTGAGGAGTCCATATCACACATATTTTAAGTTGCCCATCCCAAGGACATTTGAGTGGGGACGATAAATTTTTGACTGAAGTATTCAAGAGCAGTGCTGAATTAAAAAATGTTTAACATTCTAAATGAATCATTCAGTTTAAAAAAAAAAATCTTTTTTTTTTTTCCCTCCTACAGCTTCAAACTGTCTTTAGGCTAAGGAGGGAAATGAAAGAGCACTATTATGATGTAGAAGTCTTTTTATAGGTGATTTTTTTTTTTCAGGTGACCTTTTCTAGACACCCTCATCTTGTTTGAGTGTTAGCAAGGCCTAAAACTGGGATTCAAAAGAATGTAGTAAACAGATGTTTTAATCACATGGTCCAGTCCCTGTACTGAACATGGCATCTGTCATGAAATGGGTGTTTTCTGGGGTACCTCAACTTTATTGCCTTAAATGATATGCAGCTGAATTCATACCCTTGCTAAGAGGAGAAAATAAATATTTCATTGGGTCTGTTTAGACCATGCTTTTTGTCCAGAGCAGACAAAATTCTGGCATTTTGCCTGTGGTTAAAACATAAAACTTTTCCCATTACATCTTTGATAACATATCAGGAAAACCCTTCTTGTTACAAGGAATTCGGAGTTGTGACTTATACAAAATAAATGAAACTCCCAAAACTGCAAATCTGAAAATTATAAAGCCACAAAACAAAAAGTCCATGAAATAAATTTCCAGAGGGATAGGGATTACTCATATAGAATGTGCATATGTATATTAAAAGATGCTTATACTTTAACATGAGGAAGCAAGTGAGATATATAGTTGTTAGGTTGTTGGGGTTTTTTTTGCATTTAGCATTAATCTGCCTCACTCATTTTCACCATAGTAAAACTTCTGGATCAATCATCTTTATTTTGCATTAATGTTTCAGCATTTTTGAGCCCACTATATTTTTTTTTCTCTGTGGGCTTTCCATGGTAAAAAAAAAAGGAACTAGAAAGCTGTTGTCTTTCCTTTAGTTCAAACATTGTTCTGTTCCTCCCTGGAGGAAACAGATTCAAAATATAGGAGATGTCTGTGTTCCCTGAATCCACTGAGTAGGCATATCTTTAGCAATTCTTATTTCTCATCTGAAAGAGATGAATTTGCAAGTTGGTGGTAGGCCAGGTCCAGTGTGCTAGTCTGACCTTCCAGGCTCATAACTTCTGTCCTACATCAGCATAGGAGAGGACCCTCAGATGCACCCTATGCCAAGGGATCTACTTCAGCACTGCAGCTGACAAGAGGGCTGCAGGTTTTCTGTGTTTCCTGCCATGAAAAAACATACCAAAAAATCGGGAATCCCAGGGCTGCCTTTAGTCTGTGTTTCTTTGTTGTGCTGGTAAGGAGACCACAGAGCTGATGCTGTCTCTGCCATAGTATCACTGGGAGTTACAGGTAGCCATAACCTCTATAATAGGAAGCCATAACTTCACCCTGAGTACATGTGAAATGTGGCATAGAATAAGAAATGTCACATGGAGAGTTGTTTTATTCTGCCATAATTCTGATCTATATTGGTTTATTGAAATAGAAATAGATGAAAATTGATATTAATATTTAATGTTTCTAATATACAGGCTTATTACTCCTGTGGTGATAAGATGTTCCCTCTCTTTACTAGAAGGTATGACTTTAACAGCTGAAAGTCAAAAATTCCAGGAGTTTGTCCCTTAATATATATATATTTTTTTTTTTATTACAGTAACCCTATAACTAACTATTCAATATTACATCATGCTCATTTCATTGCTAAAGCTGAGAACAAAACTGCAATATGACTTTCTATTCCCCCCCTCTCCACCTTTGAGGCATTTCAGGATGATTTGAGACATACATATATATATTTCTCCTCCCCAGGCATTTCATATAGTCTTTCCAATAAAATCCATAAGACTTACAAAATATTACACCAAAAGACATTTTTGGAAAAAGAAGAAGTTGACTTATGTCCCATATTATATACTCTCATAATATTCAGCAGAGAGAAAAAAATCTTTGATCATACTTCCAGATGAAATATTTTTGTTTCTCTTTTCTTTACCATATAAAGTATTAATTGAACAATGATGCTGTAAAAATGTGCATATGGAGACAGTTAGATCCACCCATGTTATTGTAAAGCAACTTGTTTGATGTTTGTATAGTTCAGCAGAAGAACATCATTAGAATATCCTGTCTGGCAAGAAAGGCTATCATGTTGAAAAGGAACCTTGGCCTCATATTTTTTATTTTTTTATTATTATTATTTTCTCTTTATTTGCAGTCTGAATCTGAAATTCCCCAAACACACTGCTGAACTGTTCATCAGGTCAGATTCTGAAATCTCTGCAACTTCATATGGACCAGACTGTCTACACCCAGGGGGAATTTCAGGCTTTACTGCCCCTTTTCCTTAGGGCTCCCTCCCCCCATCCTGCCCAGGGCCAGGTCAGCCCCCATGGCCCCAGCTCTTGCCTCAGTGATGCTGCAGCAGGGCTGGTCTCCAGCATCCCACAGCCCTGCTACTCTTCCTCACAGCAGATCACTTTACACAGATGCTTTGAATGCGTCTCTGACAGCAAGAAACTACTATTCTGTTGACTTTTTAGCTGATTTGTCTCACACTGGGAAAAGCAATAAAATTTCATGTTTTAAAGTGTTAATTGTTCTGTTGGGGTATTTTCTCTGATTATTCAATGTAATTTAGAATTGATGTTTTACCTCAGCTACGCCATACATTTATTAACCACTTTTACCTCCTATGAACTGTTTGCTGGATGAGTGTATTATGGCAATATTTTGGCAGAAGATAGGTCTTGTGGAAGCATCCAGAGGAGGCATTAATGAACACGGCACTATGCTCCATTTGCAAATGAGCTCCCATTAGCTTGCTGGGAACCACACCCTAAATATGGAAAATACACCATGACTTGTTATTCAAATGTGGAATCTCAAACTGAAATTTTTAAAGACAATTAATATTTTAATGTCATACTGTAATCATTTTAACAAAGCAGCTTTCCAAAAAAGGAAGAGGAGGGAGTAGAAGCATGGGAGGTTGAAGCCCACATTGCAGCTTTTCCAAAGAAATTTGTGGGTTTTTGTGGTTATCTACTATTATAATTACTCCACTTGGGAAGTCTTTCTTGGCTGTTACTTAAATAAATCAAATCATTCAGCTTAATAAACCGAGGGCAGTTACTGAGATGGATGAACAAGATATTCACCAATGGTGTTTGACAGACAATATTTATCCAGTTCTTTTAAAGACCTCTTAATTTGGAGAAAGCAACACAGACTTGGTATGCCGAGATAAAATATATACAATTTTGCCTGTCAGTGGCAGAAATACCAACAGCTCACAGAATTTTTATTTTTGATGACGAATTGAGAAGCTTGAATGTCATCTCTATCACTGGGCTTGTGCAGCTCTGTGTCTGCACCATCTTGATGGCCACCGAGAGGCTGTTTTAGCTCTCAGCTTGAGGCCAGGCTGCGTGACAAAACAAGCAAAATGACTGTTTGTCAAGGAAAAAGGATGGTAACTGGCACTGAATAGTTCTCCTATTACTGGGTTTGTGACAGACCTATTCCCTCTTTAAATGGGGGGTGTTGACAGGGAAGCTATATTTCATGGTTGATGGTTAGATGGTTGGTTAGAGCTTTGAGTAAGCAAATGGAAAATATCTGAATCAGAAGGAAATGAAGGGCAATAAAAAAGAAATCCCACCACACCTTTCATTTGAGTAGCTGCTCACAGTACAACTATACATGAAGGAGACTCTCTTCCAAGTAAAAATCCAGTGTATTTCCTCCATAAAACCGCCAATCCTTAATAAGGCCTTATCCTGGCCTTCTTCAGTGCAGGAATAGATACGAGGGTATAAACAGCAGCTAAAACAAACCATCTGGTGAAAAGGAGGTGTGCTGCCTTGAACCACAGCAATAGCACTGTCTTTTGAAGGCAAACAAGGTTGCCAGTTTGCCAAAAACATCACATGTCCTTGACTTAAGAAGTAGCTTTCGTCCCGTTCAGCCACACATGAAAGGCTGAAAGTCCTGATGTTTTTTAAGCTATAAGCAATGCTTTATAGCCTAGAAACACATTCTTTTGCCCTACAAATCCCTTAGATTCCTAAGTCATCATTATTACAATGACACTGCTAGTACAGCAGGGTATCAAACTTAAAACTCCTGCTATTCTTAAACAGGAAATTAGCATCCAGCTCCTCACCCACCAGTTTAATAATTTACTATTTTTTCTTTAAGATTTTCAATATAACTGAAAATTAGAACTGGGGAGATCACTTTCTAATATGTTGGTCGGTGACTGCACCACTTGAGAGACATTGGTGTTAATATGAATTACGTGCCTAAATGTTTAACCTTCCATTCTTTAAACTGATCCCAGATCTTGGAACGCTTCCTTGCTGCTGCCTAGATAATGCAATGATGATGGACTTTTTCCTTTGTAAAGATAGATTTCCCAATAAAAATGGTGTTTTCTCCTCTTTTATAGTGGTCTTTAAAACATGCTTTGATGCAAAATCTGGTAGACACTACACATCATCTCAGTAAATGGTTCTTGTTCTGAGACTTCTTTGAAGACTCTCAGTGGCCTCTTCTGATATTAAAGTATGCCACTAGGAATATTAAATTACCATCCCACCTGTTTCCTATACTGTGTTATGTACTCTAAAAGCTCTGCCAGAAACATGAACAGAGTTATTGAACTATCAGTAAAAGACCTTGAAATTATATTGCATTGTATACACAGATATTGTTTTGATATGTTTACAGATGCCCTTTTCTAGGTTATTATTAGAGATTTTTTTCTTTGGTAAGGAGGAAAGGTAATATAGCTGCATATATCTGTGTGTTACAAACAGTGAAAATATACATGGGCAAAAGTTACAGCATTTCTCTTTAGCCTGTTCTTTGTTCTAGGTGAATGACAAGCCCCCTCAGTATGGAGGGGCAGCTTCTTACAGTCATCATGGCCAAATTGTTTTCATTTCCAGCATCATTTCTGGGGCAAATGATTATTCCCTGGGTTAATCACCAAGTTCTGCCAAGCATTATCTGGTGTTTCCATTTGCTTAGTTAAACTTCTGAACACTGATTA
Organism: Parus major; assembly: GCF_001522545.3. Classification (NCBI taxonomy): domain Eukaryota; kingdom Metazoa; phylum Chordata; class Aves; order Passeriformes; family Paridae; genus Parus; species Parus major. Next base: position 85,189,119 of record NC_031769.1, read on the forward strand.
GTTCTAATCCACAAAGCAGTCAACATGATAACATCTAATCGTAATACCAAAGAGTGTTTTTAATCAAATATTCATAAACTTCTATTCTGCAATGTAGAGAGACCTAGTACAAGCTTTACTTTTACTGAGATAAACCTGTTTTCTGGAAAAATTAAAGAACTTTTTCATTTTAGCTCTCTGATGCTGCTCGTTTCAGAAAGCTTTCAAGGTAAGGGCTCATCTTCCCCAGAGATTTTCCCAATATATTTTAGACAGGCCAAGTTTTGCTACTGATCACATTATGCAATTCTTCGGCTGCGAACAAGCTTGCACCTCTCTAAACATGAACAGAATCTGTCCCAATGCTTATTTTCATAGCTATTAACAAGGCAAAATGGAGGAAAAAAACCCCAAATAACCCATCCAAAATGCTGTCAGCTATTAAAGTCTAAATGTCAAATGGAACCAGAATAAGTACTGCTGTTGCTATAGTAACATGTTAACTGTATAAAAATGTCTAGCCCTCTAAAAACTTAAGTACATCCATATGCAACAGCTTACACGTACATATGTGATTTGAAGGATTCTTGGTCTTTTCCCTGGCAAAATTACATGTCTCCAATTGGAGATCTTTTAGTATCTCTTAGTTTCACTAATGAAAAGCAAACATGCTAGGAAATGGCAAATAAATTGTCTTCACCACATTACACCGCTAAGAAGAGTATAACTAAGTACTGATTTAGGTCATGTAAGGCAAAAGGGAAACAGAAGTGATGTCTATTCAGCTTTCCTGCAAATATTTTGACTAGAGCAAAGAGAGCCTGGGAAAATCTATGTGGTAAGCATGTAAGATATTGTAGCAGATAAAGCTTTCCAGGCTCAAGATCTTAGAGAATGGACAGTTACATCCAGAGAAAGCAGGAGAGAGGACAACTCTGAATCAGAAAACAAGGATGGGAGACAGAGCAAGAAAACAAAAAGCACGCAGTACTCTCTGATCTAACACGCTGGCTGGTCCCTTCAAGGGTCATCTTTCAGACAATCCAGCAAAGGAGTTAATCTACCTGGGACCTTCTTCAAAGTCAGAATGGCAGTGGCTCATATAGAAACAGGCATGTTTGTTATGAGGGTATCTAATATTTGAAAAAGGAGGTTACCAGGAGAATAAAATGTTTTCCTATAAAGTAAATACATGATGTAAAAGTCCTATTCCACAGGAAGCTCTATTCTTGGTCCAAAACAACTATTTTCTATACTTAATCTTCTCTGAGTGAGGAGTAGATTCTCTGGACTTTTCTATAGCTTAAAATAAATGGCAGTAGATGCCACTTTCATTTTCTCATAAATGTCAAAAAGCCTGATGCTTTGTGGTTCTCTTTACCCAATTCAAGTCCTTCCCACTCAGTTCAGGATGTCCTGTCTATGAGCCTGGATTAACTAAATGGTAACTACACAAGTGATTGGGGTGCTCAGTCACGACAAATAGGCAGCATACTTGTGGCAACCTGGAGGCATGTGGCATATGGAAATGCAGACTTGGCAAACAGTGCCACAGCAGGCACTCCAATGTTGTGGAGATGGATAAAAGCATCCACATCTGCAATAGGATGTGTTTATATGCCACCTGCCCACATTATCATCATGTGCTTTATTTGCTGTGTTTTGCAATATGTTTATCTCTCATCTCTGTCCCATTTGTTATTCTCTCCTTTGCTACAAAAGTTCTGCTCAGTAGGTTTCTTCTTTCTGTCACTTTCATTTCTACATATGCTTCTTCTTCTTCTTCTTCATCTTCCATCCTTCTTCCATTCACTCCTCATCTGCTCCCTTCTGCATCATTTCCCCACTTCTCATCCTTGTACTCCACCCACTGTGGAGGGGACAAGCCCTAAGCAAGTTAAAGACAACTCAGCTGGCACCAAACCTAGGCCCAAAACACTATTGCTGTTCCCCCGGACCTGTGCTTCTGTAAACAGCTCCCTTCCAAACAGCACTTCCTAAAAGCATTGTTTTCCAAAGTTGCCCATATAGATTTCAAAGTCTATGTATTATATTACTATGAACTGGATGTATTGAACTTGAAAGAAAAAAGTTTATTAGCTAGTTCTTCATTTATGGGAGAACTTTCAAAGGTACACAGACACAATATCATGCAAAATGCAGTGTATATCTTACAAAGAGTATCTTGGCATGGGTTTGCATCCTTCTTATACTGGACAAAGACTGTGCACCTTGGCCTTTTGCCTGTCTGTGTATGATGATGCTGTGGTGTGATTGGATTCCCATTCACAGGTAAACTGCACAAGTTCACCAGAATTATAAATCTGGCACCGACTTAGTGGCTGGAAATTTTTATATTACTCAGGGAGCTGCAAATTGTTCTTGATTATCCCCTTTTCCATTCTCTTGCCTAAAAGAGTGTCCACAACTACAGGTAATAATCAGAGCTTCACTCCTCTCCCTGCCATGCAGAAATGACAATGCTGGAAGGGACTGAACTAAAGAGATTAGTCTAAAGGGAATAACACCTTTAAATCTATCAGAATTCCAGATGGGATGTTACAATATGTAGTGACACAATGCCTGGGATCCTCTGTAGAGAAAAGCTTGCTTTGTTACTTAATAAAGTTCCTCCTAATGGAAGGCTGATGGATCATAACCACCTGATGGATTTGAAGCTGGTGGTGAGCAAAGTGTCTGTTGTCTCTCTCATCCCACCCAAACCCCCCCTCTTGTAGGGCCACAAAGCAGTGAGGGTAGCACAGTCCCCATACCTGTAAAGTCAAAAGAATACAATGCTTGAACCCATTTTATTCAGGTTGTTCATGTGCAACTCACTCAGCACATGGAGGGATGGAGGACACAATCCAGGCTGGTTCCAGCCTTTCCCTACCAGCATCCTCAACTTGATGCTGCAGTACCTGCTGCTTGCCCAAGAAGGCATTGCTACAGTACTCCTCTAGTTACTTTGAAAAAAAATAGTTGAAATGACAATATTTGAGATGAGAAGATGTAGTCCAAGATTAGAACAGTTTTGTTCTCCTGTAAATGCTCGTCGGGCCTGTATGTAAGAGAAAAAGAATTTGCAGTCATGAAGGACCCTTGAGCTCTCTCTTTGGAAGCAAGCCACTCTGTCCTGAGTCAGCTGTCATTGCCTGATTTGATGCTTTCCTTCAAGCTCCTTAGCCCCAAAAATGAGAGACATCACAATGGAAGAGGATATTTGTAGAGGGTTGGTGTGTTTTAAATAGCTACTTTAGAGGAAAGAAAAGTAAAATCCAGTCTGAAGATGATGTGATTTTATTTAATGTTTTCAGAATAGTTTTAAGACTCTTTGGTCTAGAGATTTTTTTCTTCTTTTATTCTCCTTTTTCTTTTCTTTCTAGCTGTGGAAGTGTCTTATAATTTTTGACAGATGTTCTGGGCTTCTTCTTTAGCACAAACTCTAGACAATGAGTGCAGGAGTTCAGAAGCATTTGCTCATCTTAGCTGGGATCTCTGGCTTGCACCTCGTTCCAGCACTAATTTTAGTGCCATACAGAACTTGCTGGCTAGTTTGAAATGATGACACAGAAAACACTGTGTGCTCAGAGGAGAGTCATTCCAAGTGTCCAGGCAAGAAAATTGGGCTGAAAAACTGACAAAACCAGATCTAACCTGTGGCTAAATGCTCAAGGCCAGATCCTCGGGTAGATTAGGTCATTCATGTTAATGGAAGGATGTGCTGATTGACCTCCTCTGAAGATTTTAGCTAGCCTGTGTATGTGCCTGTTGAAATTAAGAGGGCTTTCCAATGAGTGATGTGATTTTGAGTCACTTGTTTGGTACATTTTTACTTTTGTTCCATTTTACTGTCTGTCTCACCTACCAGGGCACAGTTGCCCTCATCACTGGCCTACTCAAGGATTATAACTTTCCCCTTTCCAAGTCTTGGATAACCAATTAGTAAACAGTCACTGATACCTGGAAAGTATACATACTATTTGGAATCAAAAAGTAATCCTTTCTGGTGCAGCTATTAGCATTGTTCTGTAAACAATGTGAAGTTTAAGCCCCTTTGCCCCAGCCAGTTTAAGATTTTAATCACACAAGGTTTCAGCTACAGAAAACAACCAAACACATTACTGCTATTCAGGATATTTATTTTGGCTTCTCTTTGCAAAACAAGTACTGAGATAAAAGAGCTCCAGTAGGTAATTCTTACAAATCACTCAGAAAATATTTAATGCTTTCTGTGCATGGGAGGCCCCCAGCTTTCTGCTTTGTCATGGAGAGAAGGTAAAGGAAGGCACTGAATGGGAAAGCAACCTTGACAAAAAACACATCTTCTTCACAATGCCTGATTAACAACTGAAAGTTAGTACCATAAGATACTACTGAGTCTTCCAGAAATAGAGTGGTTTCAGTATTATAACCAGAAAGAATGAAAATACCCTGTAGTACTCTGTACTTCAGTGGAGCACTGGGCGGGCTTTTCTGCATGCTGTATTTGAAATTTATTTCTGTCCAAAGTATTTGGAAGGGGCCTTCTCAAGAAATTGGTTTCATTATATGATTCAGCCTGCCATAGAAATTTTTATATTTCTATATTTTTATATACTTACATTATGTGCCTTTGCCAGCTAAGTAGCAGAACAGTATTCAGTCTTTATGTAAGACTTTTTATTCATATATCAAAACCCTTTCCACATAAAATTTATGGATATAAAAACTAAAACTGAAAGGAACAACTCAATTTTTTTGGTGTTACGGATCACAAATAAAATACAAGTTTCTTAAATTAATCTAATTACTTTTTAAATTTGCCATGCTTAAAGGCTGCATAATTCATGTGTATTCTTAATTAACTTTGCTTTGAAAAATCAAACTCAATTTAAGACAGAAGAAGTCTAACTAATATTCTTACATACTGCTAATGGTAATAAATACATTATTACATAACTGGAATGTCTTTTGGAAACATGAAAGCTCCAATGCAAAGGTCTCATGGTGTAATAAGAGGTCTCTTTGAGAAAATTGTATGATAGACTAACAGCATTTTTCTAAGAGGTCATAGAGATATTAGAGAGTAAAACCAGGGGTTAGCAGGCTTCTGGGAGTCCACATACTATTGGTAATGAAGCCACAAACTGTAACTAAAAACAGTAAGTCAGACAGCAGTAGGATTGTTTTTGCTATTAAAAAAAAATGCATAAGGACCTGGAAATCAAACAGGACTGAAAGGTACTGCTCTAAGCAGATAGCATGTTCCTGCTTCACAACAGGCACAGAACTCAGGAAAGCCCTCACTTCAAAATCCAAATCCTGGTTGCCAAATGCTCTCTGAATTCAAAAATATAAGTGAAAAAAATTGTGTCAGCAGATCCCTTGAAAGGTATAGAGTAGAAAGGAAGAGGCAGTCAGCTGTAAAACAGTGGAGGCAGGGAATATGTGCTGACAAATAGCATTGCATGGTTGTCTCATCCTTGTGTTCCTTTCTCTACACATCCCCTGGATGCATGGTTGTCTCATCCTTGTGTTCCTTTCTCTACACATCCCCTGGATGCATGGTTGTCTCACCCTTGTGTTCCTTTCTCTACACATCCCCTGGATGTCAGTGCCAGGGATGAGGTACTGGAAAAGAAAGATTTATGATCTGCCCTGATACAGCTGTTCTTACATTACCTGCCTTCACAGATGGGTACCACCACAGCTGAGCCTTATTGCACAAGAAACTTGTATCACCAGTTGCAGGCTCTATGTTGGGTTCTGCTTTGCTTTTCTGTAACATCGTGTCCTGCCCCATTTATTCAAAGACTGGAGAAACAATCAGTGTTTTCTGTTTGTGGATCAGTAGCATCGTGCTGACTTTGTAAATTTCAAAGTATTGAAAAGTGGAACAGAAGCAACGTTTCTGGTAAAGAGATTTCAAATGATTCTGCATGCAGTGGTTACCAGATTGGGAAAACTGGCTGCAGTTCCTCAGAGAAATTTACTTGACATTACAGTACATGAATGGCCTCTGAGAAGAAAATCCCATGACAACCAACTTTCTCATCTGAGGTAACCCCTTTTGTCACTGGAGCTGTTCCTCCACATTGGGCAATAAGTCAGAAAGCCACTTTCTTTGGACTTTTTGCTGTGCTTTAGTCTAGACTTAGAATCAAAAGTCTCTGGTTTCTGTGCAGCTCTCATAAAAGTAATTTCCTAGAACAATAAATAACTAGACCAGGGTCTCAGATACTTTAAAAATACATTTATAGTAAAAGTTCAACAAATACTGCACATTTATAATGTAAATAACCCTATGAAGTTTTAAATGGTGTATGGGTCAATCTCACACTCCTTTTGCATTTGGTTCTTTGGAAACATAGAAGTGATGGAGTTCTAGCAGCACTTAACATTTGTGGGAACAAATTTTTGAGGTTATATATACTAACATATAAGTATTCATGAACACTAGACTTCATATGTAACTGCTCAGATCAGAAGGGCCTTTTCTTTACCTGAAGCTCCCAAGTCTGTGCAATATGTGAAGAGTCCCTCCATCTAGCTTGAGCTACAGGTTCTGTTTTAGGATATTCTTCTATCACGTGCCATAGCCCCCATGTTCTTTCTGGGCTTGAGTCTCTGTGCTATGTGCATCTTGAGAAGCCAAGTGCCTATGTGCATCTAACAATTGTGCAAAGTATCTTTCTGAATCTTTAAGCACCTCATTATCTTGGAAAATAAGATTTACAGTCTTGTTTGTATTTGATACCCACAAATAGATCTAAGGGATCATCTTTCTACCTCACAGAGTTCTTTCATTTTGTCATTATTTTTACAAAGTGCTAAATTACTTTTCTGATGAGAAGAGGACATGAGCTGACAAATACTGGACTGAACAGATATAGAATGTGCTGCTCAAAAAAAAAAAAAAATGCTGATCAGATACAATTTTTATAAACTATTCCTCAATTATTCTTTGTTGATAAATGCACAAGGGCATGGTCTCTCTGTAACTCCCATCTGGCTAATCGGATGCTTTAGCACAATATTAACAGAAACAAAGGATGATAAGATTACAAGCCAGTGATGAAATATCTCAAGTAAAGACTTGCATTGGCATTAATTGAGTTGTGTTTTTCCCTTCCAGACTTAAACCTTGATCTTTTTGAGGTCTTGACTTAAATACAAGATTCAAAATGCTCTGATTGAAAGGACATCAAAATGGTAAGGTATAATGGCTATGCTGTCTGCAGCATTCTGAAATGAAGACATTTCAAAAGCAAAGTGAATTAGGCATACACATGAACAGCAATGGGAGTAAGAAACAAAGTGCAATTTTTGTAAGGTTTTCTAAATGTGCTGCAGACATTCTTGGCTGCCTGCAAACATCAGATAAGAGCCTACATAAGGATGGTGAAAAGAAGAATAATCGGCACATTTAGAGGATTTGCAGGCCCAGATGAATAACTCGTGGCTAGGAGTTGATCTGTAAGCAAGGAATATTTAGTATGTGTGAGAAAAAAATTCCAATCATGTCTTGAACTGGAACACAGTTCAAATCCATGAAAAGAAATCAATGACTCAATGCCATCAGCTTAGAAATGAAACACAATGAAGAACTGAAGTTCAAAGAAATGTTCAAGCCATATTGAAGAGATCAGACAGAGACAGAAATAGGAAATAAAACCTTGAAGGAACTTCATTGTAAACAGGTGATCCACAGCTATCATCTGACATTCTGAAGATAGTACAATAAGGAAGCAGACATTCACTCCAAAGTAAGAATAAATGTCTTTTTTTTTGCTCAGTTTGAAGTTGCACTTGGTTCCATACACAAATAACATCAAACTCAAATAGATGCTAAAAGTACATACAGTTAGATTTACCACATACGACTTTTCAGAGTATCTATAGCAAAATGACTGATGACAGGAAGAAAAATCATCATTAAAGCCAAGAAAATTATCAAATGTGTCACAATAATAGAAAGATTGTACAGCTTTGTTAACCATGTAGGGACATCTACTACTTAAATTTGTAATAGACTTGTAAAATAAATAAATAAACATTATTTCCATTCAGCTGATGTATGAACTCAGGCACAGATGGGTTTTACTAGCTCCCCTCATCAGTAATGCTCTCTCCTGATACTCGTGGCTTATCACAGGCTCAATGAAACAGGTTTTTTGTAGGTGCTCATTCTTAAACTATCAGGAAAACATTGATTTGATGCTGGTTATCCAATGGTTATCACAAACCATGAACAGTTCTGGGATATGCAAACTAATATTACTTTCCCTAATCTTACTTGGACTTAGCACTAGGCACCTCAGCCAACAGCTATTGTTTTCAGTCAGAAGAGATTGATCAAGATGACAAATTGCAAATAAAGTTTACAGATTTTTCCTTTTAAACAGGACCAAACCAAGTGCTGTGGGAAGATTTCCCCTTTGATCTATTGAAATAGTCACTGGAAAGAAAAAGCACAATACTCCAAACTGAACACGTTGCTTCAAATCTCCACAACAATGGGAGAGAAATATTGGCAGAACTTGTTTACTCCTGTAAAACAGCATTCAAAGAGTGAAATCCTGACAACATTTGTTTACATTTGTCAGTAGAAATTTGATTTGCCAAAAGTGCACTGCAGAAGAAGAGGCCTTAGTAATTGAAAATTTAGGCTTGGATTCATTTAATGATTTCTCCTGCCCTCCAGAGGCCATTTTAAATGACCTCCATTCCTTATATATTTAAGTAATTGCTAGGAATATTTTACAATCCTGTTGATTTAACTGGTTGGGGTAAGGAAAAAATAAACTTACACAGGGCAATGAAACTAAATTTGCTAACTGACTTTCTGCAAATGCATCGGTTTCCAAGCTCTTTAGTCCACATTGAAATTGGCTGACCGAATGCAAGCTAGATCAAAACCAGACTGGAAGACAACTGGCAAGAAGCAGGAGAGGGGTAGATGAGCAAAAAAGGGCACAGAGGTAGTAAGGTTACACTTGTACAAAGTGCAGTCTGGATAAAAGGGAGCCTCACCTGGGAATACTCAGGAGTATAGGAGGAGATGTCTTCATACTCACAGGGACACACCCTCTATGTATGGACAAAAGTAGGTTTTCATAGTGCAGCACATTGGCATTCAGTTCTGATTAGCAACTGCGTAAAGCAAACTTCAGACTTCTCACAGGGCTTGCTAATCATTTGCAGGACCTCATTAAAGAGAACTTTGTTAAGCACAGAATGCTAAGAAAGCATTGCCACTAGATGAGAGAACGATAGAGCTACAGTGAGCCATTAGAATCAGGTATCACTTTTTCCATGTGCAATGCAAGATTTTCCAAGTCAGTGTCTGGAATTCAAACCCAAATACGTCTGAATCTCAGATGAGGCTTTTATCTGGAGGAAAAATACTCCCAAGAACCAAGTTTTCAGACTAAGAAGGGGGCAGACATAAAAATCAGGAATGATTTACCTTCAGTTTCATGTCCATATTGGCTTTTTTGCCAGGATGGCAAAGCCTCCAGCGTATCAGTGCAAGCTCTCCCAAAAAATGAAAAAAAAATGCCATGAAAATATTAAAGACACAAGATATTTTTAGCACCTGTGACTGTTCTTTTGCAGCTTTCTGTGGTTGAATTTCATGAAGAACGGTTGGTCCTAATCATCATAAGCCCCATAGCCTGACAGCTGACTGGCTTTGTTACAGTACCTCAGTGCTTGGAAGGTGATCAGCACAGCACAGAACACATGCTTGAGTTCAACCTGCTAAAACAGCCTTTAAGGGTTTGAGAGAGTTTCCCAGAGGGGACTGCAGCATGGAAAACTCCTGTACAGTGGCCTTAGGCAATCACTCAGGAGATATTAGGGAGAAAGCACCGGATTCCCCAGTCTCCCTGTAAGTTTGATTCAAGGCTTTTCAAGGAAGCAACGAAGACTGCAAATGTTGTGCTGAGCCTTTCCCATCATTTCCACTTTTCCACAATAAATTTGAAAGAGACTCTCCAAAATGAAAAGTATTTTTTTCTTCCCTACAAACTTGTAAAAAGACTACATGGACAATGAAAAAGTCCAAAGTTATCAGAATCCCTTGGTAGAATGAGCTGAAATCTGATTCCCAAATTCCAACTGCAATGTGGAACTGTAAAACACCTCAAACTCCTGCTTTCTTGATGTTTGAGGTCTTGTAGATAAGAGTTAGTATAACAGCTTAGTTCAGCGGGGTAACACTCCTTCATGCTCTCTGGTGTATGAAGGAAGTGGGGAGAGACTTCTCGTTGGAGCCAGTTACTGGTGCCAGAGAGCAGGGTTCATCCTCTGGCACCCATTCAGACTGTGTCAGCCAACCAGTTCAAAAAAAGGAAAATTTTAATGCTGTCTTCTAGAGGACAGAAAGCAGTTCTTAGAAACACAGCAAGGAAGAGGCCACCTGGGGCACCACAAACAGACCTAGTCCCATTAATGTTCCCCAGTTTCCAAGAGATAAATCATTCTTTGCTATAATCACACCTCCCTGCTTCAGGGATGTTAGATACCAAAATCAGTAGTCTAGGGACTTCCTAGGTGTCTACAGTTGGTGAGGAAAGAGACGTTCCCAGAAGGCATAAAATGAGCTTCTCATCTGCTGTCTTTCTCTGGAAGACCTTTCACCTTTCTCTGTTCACCAGGAAAGGATCATACATGATAGGTTGATTGACTTCTTTTGAGCTTGGACTTGCTTCTCTTCTCCTGCTGCTCTGTGCAATGAAGACTGAAGGAAATTCCAACAGAGAAAATGAAATGAATATGCTGTTTCATAAACATTTCCACACACTTAACACCTTCTTTCTTCCCCACTCCTCAATTTCTCAAGGGAAAACGTTTTTTTTGTTTTAAGGAAAGCTTATAAATTTTATCTTCCTTCAGACTGTCTTGACTTAACACCTTTTTTTGCAAGCCTTTGGGGTGGAAAATGCAGAGATTTCTCAAAATGTCACTTTTTCTGACTGAAGAGCTTTTGCTCACAGCTGAGCACAGCTGTTGCCCACAGAACTGCTGTTTGTGAGATTCTGTAAACAATTCCAGGTTGCAGTAAACTGTAGGGCTTATTATTTGATAAATCATTTAAAATTATAATGCATTTTAATGCTTAGCTTTACTTTAATGCATAAATACAAGGGCTGGAATTAAAGCTTAATTTTCAAACTTTGTTCTGCATTTTCTGCCTGCTTAGTTTTTTGCTATGCTTTAGAGTTAATTTTGTTTAGAATAGAAAGTGCTGTATCCTGCTTTTTAGCCTCAAATTCGTAGTTAACCTCTCTTTCTCTCCAGATCACTTAAAAACTCCATCAGATTAGTTTAAAATCAAAAGACTTTAAAAAGACCCAAACCAAACACATTATCCTTTTACCTATCCTCGTAATTTCCAAGCACTTAATGAGCCTTTCTCAGTTGGACAGGCTGCAAATTTCCAAGCATATTCTATGCTGGCTGTAGTCTCAGGTGTCTGGGGGGTGGCATTCAGAAAGACCCAGCAAGCACAGGCTGATGGGTAGGAATACAGTGAGACAAAGAAAAAGGGTTTCTAGGATGCCATGGACTAAATGTTGGCTTAGAAACACACTCTATATGTTTCATATGTCAAAGTATAAATTTGAGTTTCTGAAAGCTGTTACATACTTAGGACAACACCAGATTTTTTTTGTGAACAGTATCTGTGGGTCTTGAAAAAATACAAAAAGGGAAAAACATATTTCAAAATCAAAGGGCTGCTGAGGGAATTTGATAGCAAATCTATGTGAAGCTTGATTTTTTATTTTTTTTCCAGATTTCCCTGCTTGGTGAGATGAATAAGGACTAATAACATTACTGTTACCTCTTGTCATATCGTTTAGGCATCAAAGAATGTGCTCTGTGACATCCTAGAAATAGGCAAATAGTGCAGATGACGTTATCTGGCATCCTTATTGTGCACTGTGTGTCTCATTTCTGAAGATGAAACTGTTGGATGCTTGGCCCAAATTCACTGGCTGTTCTTCAGCAATCTGGTACAGAACATATATGGGTAGAGAAGATCCTGGTAGGCAAGAACAGCTGCAATTGTAAGTGAACTTCATCCCTAGATTTTAGAGACTTCTATTAATCTCTTCATTATTTACTGTATTTGAGAACTCAGCCTCTTTGATACATATCAAGGAAAGTTGGTAGCAGCTTGTGTGTAGAGTTGAAAAGCAATCGGTCATTTGGCAGTGAAATGCTCAGACCCCAGGGCATGGGTCTTTAAACCTTTACTATGAGAATGCTTTTTAGGGTGAGACTGAATGGGAAGAATACAGCCCATTCTCTCCAATCTTACAACAAATGTCCACAAGGCATTCCCAAGATTTAGAAAGACAGCCTAAAATAATATGAAAGTAAGTAAAAATGTGTTCTTTTAAGAAAGTTGGCATTCTTTTTTTCATCTTTCTCTTCAACAACTGGTACTTTCAAACTCTCAGTAATTTTGCTGTCATGGACCTGACCACATCTCCTTACACCTGGGGGTTGGCATCCTGGGCTCAGGGCCAGTTTTGATTACAGATATGTCCAGACTTAAACCAGTGATGTGAAAAGATGCAGTGGGGCCCTTCCCCTCCTTCACCTGGTACTTGTAAAATGGCTCAGGCTCTTGATCTCTGCCTGAGCTACATTGCTGGTTCACCAGTGCCCACCCTTTTACTTTCCTCATTTTGGCCCTGATCCTTACCCACTGGCTTGACTTTCTGGCTTGATGCTGAAGCTGTCTCATCCCTATGGGCTTTCCTGGAAATTTGGTCTGTTAGCTGAGGCTGGCTGTCATTGCAGGCCTACTCCGTGAGATGAGAGAAGATGAGCTGGAGCCAAGACTCACACCAAGGCACTGACTGTACCCACACAGGTGCAGATCCAGAGCAGTGAAGCAGAAGGAACAGAGCAGGTACTGTTGGCAAGATTACTACTCAACCTCTATTTTTATTTCAAATATGACCATCATTGCCTTTTGGCTTCCTCTAGGGCTAATGAAATACAACATATAATTGATGATGCTGATCAAAACAAGGGACTTGTCTCAAGTAAAATCTTGTCAATATCCAGCTCTGGTCTTTAGATAAGGGCACTGTACAGACTTTTGACCTGCTGGACTCCTTTAACTATCATATGAGAACATGTCCTGTGGAGAGGCAAAAATAATGGTGATAATTTACAAAAGAGCCAGACATTGCATCATCTCCTGCTGGGGTCAGAACCAGCCATTATGATTCATGGTTACTATGAAGCCATAGAAATCCAGGAAGACCCACATGCTAGCTATATGAGATATGGCAGCCAACTTGGTAGCAGGACAGATTGCTTGGAAAATTTCATATTACTGCTTTCTCCCATGTGAAGCCCCCAAATATTTAAGATGTTTGTCCTAAGCACATAAAACTTCCTATCAATTGAGATGCAGATGCTTCAGGTGCTATTTCTCTTGGTATGACTATCAGTTTGCAAGGTAGTTGTGTTCCCCTGGAATTATAAAGCCATTTGTCTTGTGACATAGAGCAGAAAGTGCTGAAAGTACTGAAGCTACTTTCTGCAGTTTATTCCCATAAAGAAGAAAAAGTCATCCACACTCTGGTTATTTGACTTCACTTGGGACTTGAAAACCCTGGAGCACTCGTTTTACACTCTCACTTAGGTCTGGGACCAATAACAAACACTGTTTCACTGGAATGAAGAAATTCTTCATTCTCCCAACACAAGACTTTGTACTGAATGGCCAAAATTACCCGCTGTCATTAGAGGAATATGATGGGAATGTTCTGTAATACCCTATAGTGCTCCTTCCGAGCCTCAAAATAATATTGGAGAATATCTTTGAGCTAATCCTTAGAAGAACTTCATAAAAAGATAAACCATGAGGACAGCATTTCTCTACTCCCTTTCTTTTTAAACTGAATGTTTTATGATCCACCCAGGAAAAAGAACTGCATTTCCATGCTAAATACAAACACTTTTTTGGCATTATCTGGCTTCTATACACCTTTTCTTCTAGAGAGCATTTTTTTTTGGCAGAATGAAAAGAACAACCTAAAATGTCTACTTGATGAGCACACTGAAGGAGATCGTTACCTGTTTTGACATATCTATGTCTGTGCTAAGTTACCTCTGGTAGACCAAAACACAATTTTGCTATTGTTATATCACCATTTTCCTTTCTGCAGGATGTGCAGGACAGTCTTTTTATAAAAAAACTGAGACAGAAAAGCTGTAACAAGTCTTTGACCATTGGTGTTATTTCATTATTAACTTGGCCCTGTCTGATCTTTACAGCCATGGTGTTGAGCTTGATTCTTTTGTCATCCTTCTTTATTTACTTCTCCAATAGTAGTTACTCAATGCCAGAAATTACATATGCTGTGCAGATGTAGAATTCAGATATTATTGTGAGTTTTATTTCTCTGGGACTGATATCTGATTTTACCTTTTGCTCCTCTCCTTGTTTGTTTGAAAGCCCTTCTAATACCCTTTCTCTGCTTCTATTGTGGTTTTGCAAGAGCAGTTTCACATGCAGTGCCAGCTTCTTGGGGGAGCTGAAAAGAATCTGAATGCTGTGTCACAGGCTCATCTCTGAAAAAACAACTGAACTCTCTGGTCAGACACTTCAGGAACAGCCATTTTTGGACCTCTTCTTGTTCAGACTACAATTAAGAGAGAATTTTTCTGATAATTTTTGGGAAGTAAGACGATCCCTGTACAGTCTTGTTTAAAAACTTGGGGGAAGAGTTTACTTCCTGATTTAAATAAAATTCAGAGGAGCCTAATTATGAAGGATGGGTATAGAAGAACTTTGTAAAAAAATCTTAGTAATTTCCAATTCTGTTCTTTCTTTTATGGTCTCTAAAACAGCATGACACATCAATATTCTGTCACACAGCACTCATGTATGTATTGCACAGTTATCATAACTGTAAAACAAATTAACACCTCGTATTACATTCTGGATGGCATCTGAGACAATAAATCATCCTTTTTGGATTTGTATGTGCTTGCAAAAAGCTTACTTGCTATTTATTAAGCAGTACTGATTATTTATTAATTGAAAATAGCTCCTCCCAAGTAACAAGTACTGGTACAACAGGTTTATACTTTGATATTATTTGTTCCGTCCCTCCTTCTTTTTGCCTTCTGATGACACAGCTACAAGATGCACCCATGCTTTTCCAGAGTAAGAGCAATTCTGCACTGATCCTTGAGTCCAAAAGATTCTGACAGAGCTATTTATACTTATGCTGTGCACATGCCTGAGTATCTTGCGAAATTAATACTTTAAGTCACTACATTAATCTGTTGCTTCCTCTTATTCTTGTATAAAAGAATAAATCCTCTTATATCTCAGAGCATAATTTTTAAAACACAGACATTTGGGACAGCTTCTATCATGACTGTAATGTGAAGTAATTCAGTGACTGGAGTATTATGCAATTATCCTATGCAGGTAATAGGCTAGCTCGGCACGTATACCAACCTGTGCATTACTCTGTAGTAACTTCACTGCTGCTGAGTGTCATAAATCATTCATCTCTACCATTGTCTAAATGATAAACAATCCATCTCATCTCCAGAATAATGTCCTGAAACATGAGTGAGAAGATGCAATTCCTCATTACATTCCAGCTGTATCTGGAAAAAGTAATAGCAAGGCACAATTGGAAAGAGGCTGTACAGAGAGGTGTGAGGAATGACTCAGGTAACTATTGCATTACCTAATCCTTCTAATGCAATCTAATAAGAATGCATAAAGTATTTGAACAAGAATGCCTTGTTATTATTAATGACATATAAATAATGTTGGCAAAACAATAAGAATGTAATTTTGAATTTTACAGATTTGTTTTAGCACAGTAAAGTGCTAGGACAGGTAAGTCCTATTGAACTTGTCTTACAATGAGTGAACTCAATATACAGAGAGGTCAGCTTGAACTCAAAAGTGAAGTTAGTTTTTCTGATTCCCAGTACAATCACTAAATATTGAAATAGATCCTCTGTGTTTCCTAGTGGGGATCAAGGCAAAAAAATGTGCACCTAATGGCTCTCTTCCAAACAACAAGGAATCCTGGAGAGATGGTGTGGTTAGAAGTCCTCTGATTCCTAACAGGACAGCCATTTCTGGATATTTTACCTTGCAGCATGTGTCAAATTTTGCCTTGTTATAGTGGAAAATACTTTACCCCAAAATTAATTTATTTAAATTATTTAATTATTTATTACAACTATTATTACCATTTATTTTAGTTTATGTAAATTAGTTAAGATAGCTGATGTACAGCATTGGTTTGAGTTCTGGAAGCTCTCTCTAGTGAGACTGAGTCATCACCAACAGAATCAAGAACAAGGTTATCAAACCTTTCAATACAAAATCTTTTTTTAATCAAAAATTTTTGTCATATTTTTTCCATTTTCTCCTAATTTTCAGAGAACTAAACTTTGCTTTAATTTCTCTTCTTTTCCCCTTGTTTTTTTTTCCCCTCTTTTTGCTCATATAAGAAATTGTTATCTACCATCTTCCATCTATTCCTTTATTTTTAGATACTCTTCTTTTTGCCAGGAATTTGTCAGCAGTTCCATACCTTTGAAAAAATATCTGAGTGGAGATCTGATAAGTACTTCAGAATTGGAGCAATTTTGAATAGTTGTAGAATAGCAAAGAAGAAAAGTAGTCAGGGGAAAAAAAGAGCAACCAAAAGTAAACCTTGAACCTTGTTCATTTTTTATACTCAAAGGGAAAAAGTAGGAACAGGAAAAAATAACAGTTTGAATAGTCTCTTCTGAAAGGTCACAAACATGTGGGTGGAAAAAAAAAATCACTGCTTTTAAGCCTTCAGAATCAAAGAAGCTCCAGAATGACAATACATTTCACAAAATTATTTTTCCTTTGAAAAAAAAAAACTTGAACCAGGACAAGACTAAATGTTCAATTTTGGACAAAACTCATGTCAACCACTGTATCAATGTTCAATGGTTAGATAACTTGCATGAGTCATACTATGATTTATACCTCATTATGTGTAGAGAAGTTAATAGGATGGTGGGACAACCATCAGGGAACGGGTGCAGTATCTTTTGTATCAGGATTTTAGCATTTGGATGATGTGATAAAACACTCTTACTTTAAATCACAGAGGTACAGCAGTTAGCTGGATAGTCCCTATAAAATAAAAAACTGCCCAAACAAACACAAATGAAAAATTACGATTGTTTGTATTCAGTCCCAAATGGTTTTGGTTTTTTTTCATGTGTACAGGTTCATGCCAGATGGGCAATTGTTAAATCTGGGATTTAGATTTTCTCAAATTTTGCAATTTTGAAATCCAGAATCAGATCTGAATTGCATGGTTCAAGCCTAATAAAGCAAACACAGTTGAAGTTCATGAAACTTAGAGGAATTAGTGGAAGTTTTATTATGTGCTTGAGAGGAGAAAGGATTTCACTCCAAGATGCACTTGGAATTAGAGAGTTTGATTATATTTAAGTTAAGCAAAAAATATAACTGTGCATAACTGTGAATTTGTCCACAGTCAGAGAAATGGATGAAGCATGAAAAATCCTATTAACTTTGTCATTAAAATCCAAAGAATATGTGTGTAGACTACAGTTGTAACACCCAGGCTTTTCTAGATGAATAAACACTAGGATTAAATCAAGCTAAATTTCAGAAAGCTACAACTATATGCAATGGCAGGAATGCCTCTAATCATGCAATTTCATTGCCAAAACAATTTTGGAGTCCTGCCATTTCAGAAGGGTCACTAGGTAGTAGCATTCCATAAGGATGGAACAAATAGGACAAACTCAAAACCCATATAAATTAATTATAATAATACATTAGCAGTTATCTATCATTATTTCTGTTAGAAAATCACAGAAAAAAAAATATTACAGTGTATAACAAAAAATCCATGGAAAAATGTGAACAAAACAGTCTGAGAAATCAAAACAAGCTGAGTCTGGCTTTTGGTGCAAATAACTTTGTCTGAAATCTTCTTTCCGTCTTGTAAATAATAAACCTATTTCTATCACTTGCAGGATTTGGATTCCTGTTGATACACAGCAATAACAGCAAGCCATGTGTGACTCCAATAAGACATGATAATATTCTGTCAGATCATCAGTTGGACCTTTACACTGGAAATACCTGGCTCTGTCACTATGTGAGAAGTCCTGCCAAGGCATGAAAATAATGTGATTCTCTTAAAGAGAACAGTTGTTTAAAATACCCTATCCTGCTTTATAGGCCAACTATCCAAAAATAATTATAATACTTTGGAGCTATTCGAAGACAGATAAACTGAAAGCATGTTTATTTTTAAATTGTATACTATATAAAAAAGCATTGCACGTATCAGTGACTTTGACAAATTCCTGTGTATTTTGAGTAATGCCTTCTGCAAATTGCTTTGTAAATACTAATCGGTGTGATGTTTTGGAATCAGTCAGAGCCGGTGAACCTGGCAGACAGCTTCAAACTGTCTGAGTGTCCATTTAACAACATTTTGTGACAAGGCATCTTGTGCCAGAGCAGTTTTAGGGAACACAGTGATTCATCCCATTTCCCTAGATCAGCGTAATAGCTAACAAGCCACAGTACCACCGAGCAGAGCTGCAGCTGTTGTGAGCAGCATGTGACAGAACCCGTCTGGCAGATTGGAGCTGTGCCACTGCCCCAACCCCGCTCTAACCCATTAGATAATTCTGGTTTGCATAGGAAAAACAAGGTGTGAAAGACTGAAATACTAAAGACTCAAACAATTTGCCATTTGCAAAAGCAGAGGGTGCTTTCCTGAGGCAGGTTTGAACCCTCAAACCGAAGGGGAGGAGGAGAGTTTTTGGGTGGGTGGTAGGAAAATCTCTGATCTCCACAAGAACAGTCCAAGTGCAGAGGGGAGGTACACCCTCCACCAGAGGCTGACCACAACAAAATGACTTTTGTTTGCCAACAAGTTAGTTTTTGAGCCAGAGAAAGGGAAAGGCAAATCCTTCAAAGTGGGACAATGCTTTTTAGTATGCCAATGTCCTCTGTCCTGATAAGGCTCAGGCATAAAACTACCCTCCTGGGGGAGGTATAGGGACATACACCTGTAGGTCTGAAGGTGTTCATCCCTTCTGATGGGGCATAACTGGCTCAGCTATGCTGGCATGAGAGGCCATGGTAATGTCATAAAAATGTGTCATAAACCATCAAAGACCCTCAAAGTGCCTCCAGACTAATTTCTGGGCCCTTCCACCAGAGGACTGTGCATAATCCACAGTGTTGCATAAGACGGTGTTAAACTCCCCCTCCAGGTGAGGTCCCTGGGTGCTCCCACCTGAACCTGAGCATTTATTAACCCACTGAATTATGTGTTTCATGGGCTTTCCCTGGCTCCCCAATGGATCAAGTCTGTGACCATTAATTCAACCATCAGACATGGAAATTGCAGCAATCAAGCCTTGCTGCTGGGTCCATCCATGTGTGGTGATATCTTTCCACTATCTACCCTTATCCTTTCTTTCCTTTTCTGGCTTTTCCTTATATGTTTTCTGAAGTGACATTCTCATACTTTAAATCATTATATTTCTATAGATAATACCCAGGAGTGCTACATACCTCCTTTCCATTGCAAGCAAATTCTTCTAAAATGAGTCTGCCATCAATAAATATAAATATAAATATAAATATAAATATAAATATAAATATAAATATAAATATAAATATAAATATAAATATAAATATAAATAT
>NC_031769.1:85208852-85277143 GCF_001522545.3 Parus major
ATATATATATAAGAACACTGGTCATTTTCTGTATCTTTGCTCTGTACAGTCCAGAGGGATTAGCAAGGGTTGTAGTTACCTCACTGCAGGGGTGGGTCAGAACACAGAGAAGCATAGTTATCACCTGAGGAGACCCTACCTGAAAGTGCTGCTAAATGTGCTGGGACAATCAGATAGTGCAATATTTTCTTTTCTTCCTATGATCAAAGACACACTGGCTGCAAGACATAGCTCTAAAAACTCTCTGCACTTTCACACATATGGAAATTAATTCCTTTTTGGTTTTGGTTTCTTACATTGAAATAAAACAAATAGGAAATGGAAGAATAATTATTCCTTTGTGTACTAAAAACACAGTGGGCTAAATCCAGCTTTCCTTGTACAGTAAGGCATGAAATAAATAAGACAATTCACATAAGCAACCTTAGTAGGATCTGGCACTCAGTCTCCTATGCATGCAAAACCAAATTCATATGTGGGCAATGTGGTTCAGCAAAATACATTCTATAACTATCCTATGTACATGTCTGCCTTTGAAAAAGATGAGATGCATTCCCTGAAATTAGAGCATATAATAGAAATTTTCCTCCATGAAAGGTGGTTCTTTTTCACTTCCATGTAGTCTCACTGAAATGAATGAAGATTGCTCATGAGCAAATTATAGAGTATTTTGACTACAACACCACAAGGAAGAATATTTTGTGATTGAGAGATAAAGAGGATTAACTCTCACAGTCAAAACATAGAAATTTAAAACAGCTACAATTTTTAAAGTATGTTAAAATTTTGTGGTTTTCTTCACTTGACATTTCTCCTTGTTGATTTTCTAGATAAAAAAGAGGTAAGGATATTTACAAGAACGATTACACAACATCATTACCCAGTTACAGATTTTTGGCTGAGAGCTAATGCAGAATTTGTTCCCCCAAAAAGTAGGGAAGTAGTAGGGGAAAGTACTCCTGCAAAAGGTCTTTGTGTCACACTTTGATCCATTCAGGTGTATAAAGTCTTAGGATCAAGTACAAGATATATCTCTCACATTGAGAAGTCTGAAATAGCAGAAGCCATCTATTCTTCAGGTTTCAAGCTGACAGATACATCTTGTAGTGTACATCACACCAATCCTGAGTGCTACTAGTAGCAACAGAGGAGCAAGTGTGAGCATCTAAAATGATGCTGTTATTCAGAAATGAGCTACAGGCCTCAGTAATGTTGGCATAGGTAATTTTTTAACGGAAGAGGTAATATTATGAAGGGTTAAATAACTGCAGTTCTTAAAGGGAGAGACTTATTTAAAATTACTTAGAGTCTCAAGTGTAAATGAGTGGGAATTAGTCTTCCAGGTGGTTTGTGCAATGTGATTTATTTATGTTACAGAGGTTTAGTACCATTTTAGTTTTTATGACAAAAACTGCTGTACCAGATGCATTTAGGCCAGGCTTTGCCAACCTTGAAAAGTGATGACAGAGTGGTGATAACAGAATTCAGTGAGTGGCAGGAGAAAGAGAAAGAATGAGTAGGAAGTCTTTACATATGGTTCATTGTAATACAAAATATAGGAGGGATTAACAAAAGCTATCAGCAACTCAAAAAGGAAGTCAGTTTTAACAGAGAAGAATTAAACTCTGGAACTCATTCTTACAGGATAAATATGAGCATCAAAGTAAAACTGGATTTAGAAAGGAATTAGTAAAATTCAAGGAGAAAATCCATTGAACACAATTATATACTTCAGACAAGAAATATTTTGTTAACAAAATGGTATTTGCACATAGTCTTTTAACAAAGAAAATATATTTTCATTTGTGACTAGTTAATAGCTGTTCCTAAATTTTTTTCACACCAGATACTATTATTATTGTATCATACATTTATATAGATAACTATTTTTTAATATCTAATAGAAAATATTTCTTAAAATTGCCTTTTTGGGACACTTGTTTTCCTTTCTTCTTTTTTTTTCATTTTTGCTACTGAATGTAAAGAGAAAAATATTTCTGCAGCCTGATTTTTTCCTTTTTATTCTCTGCTTTCTTAGTTTTGCTTTGGTTTAAATTTTTTAAGGATGTCTTTTTTGGCAATTTGTTTTGTGTTTTTTTTCTAAAAAATTCCAACTGGGTAAGAGCTACCACAACCAAGGAAACAGGAGTGAGTTGGTTCTTTTTTTAGAACTGATGTCAGGGGAAAACCCTAGAGAACCATTCCTAACTTCAGTTGGAAGAGAGGTACCCAAGTCATAACTCAGTCAGTTGCTGACAGAAGAGAGGAGAGACAGACACTGTCAAAAAAGAATGCCCAGAGAAGATGATAAAAGCCTGTGGCTTGTCAGGGTCCTGATCTCAGCCTCTCAGCCTCTAAACCTCTCACACTGAAGCTCTCATTAGTAAACAGATTGCTCAGAAGAGGCAGAGGAGGAACAGGACAAGAGCAGGGCTGTGGGAGCCAAAAACACCATGATTAATGATGTTCTGCAGACATGCAAAAGCAAATGCACTCTGTGTTCACGGCATTGAGCTCGGCTACAGTCTAGCAGTGATTCCTTAATTGTTCTCTTGGCGTGCAGCACATGGCTCTTCTGAAAATCGTTTTGTATTAAAATTCCTAGTAAACCTTTTATCCAGACCAGAGTGAACTAAGCAGTGAAGTTTGTGCTGGGGAAAGAAAGAAATAGCCTTGAACAAAATGGTTGGAGAAGTGGTGGAGGAGAAGGCTCTCTATAACAAAGACCAAATGCCCACTGCACCGCGTGAATCGCTTGGGTAGGGAAATGAAAGAAAAGTGAATTTCACGCAGCTCTGTCTAAGGAGGCCATCTCCCTGCCAGGGAGATTCTGCCTCTGGCAAGATCAAAGCTGTCTCCTGAGGCAATTGTGAAGGGTAAATCTGGAAGGGGCAGAGCAGGACCTGAGGTGCTCTCCCAATGCCCAGCCAATAGACCTGCTCCTCTGATCCTGAAGCACAACAACCCCACTGCACTGCTAGGCAGAAGGAGGGTCTGGGTTGTTGCTTCATGGTTGGTGGAAAGAACAAAAAAGTATTAGCTTTATATTTGCACTTAGCCCAAAACATGCATTAAAAAAAAAATTAAAAAAAACCCAAACAAACACATTTTTGCTGTTCTTTTCAGCAGTCACTTGCTACCAGGTCTGCTGAAGGGTGGTGTTCATGTCAGAACAGGAACTTCACTATTTACTGGTCATGATCTCTGCTAACATGGCTATCTCACTGCAGTTTTATGGTATCTGGGTGGTTCCTTGTGGAAGAATAAACTGATAGCCTTATCACACAGCCTTCAAATTAGGCTTTTACCTTTGAGTTTTCAAATCAAACTTTTACCTTTCACTAGCCTAGCTCTTAGAGGCTAATTGTAAGCAAAAATTACAACCTACAAGTCAATATTTGCAGAACAAAATTAAATACCAACCAGTCCTGCTATAGCCATTAACTTTTCCTCCAGCACTCCTTAATAAAAATAAAATCCAGTGGCTACATCTAACTTATCAAATGGGAGCTGCAGTCAGAAGTTCTATCTGGGTAACACTTGGTGGCACACAAAGCATTTAGCTGAGATGTATCAACAGAACATCTCATTTATCATACACACACACACACACACACACACACACACACACACACACAGAGAGAGAGAGAGAGAGAGGGAGAGTAAAAAACATTTGTTAAAAAAATAAGAGTAGAAATAAGAAGATATATTCTGGAGACTGTTGAAAGCCTAACAGAAAAGCAGATTTTATTCTTATCAGCTGGGAAAAGAATTGCAAAATAATAATCTTGTTTTGCCTGGCTTGCATTTTGCTCTCTTTTCATTTTAAGATGATACCAGTTCTGTGCAATTTTTTTGTTTCACATTCTACTTTTTCCCCAGAAATTTTTTCACCACCAGCTACCTTTATGTCACTTTGAATTTCAAAGTTGACATTTAAAATCTGTTCTGTGGCACTCATACAGTTTGTGGCATGTTGACTGTTGTTTCTTCTGGTTTCTTGTACTCAATCAGATAAATTTTGCAGTCCAAACAGAAAATATGAAACTAAGTGAACCTTTGTGCAGCAGACTGGAAGAAATACATTGCTAGCAATTTTACTGTGACAATTTATATACTGTAATATTAAGGCTATATTTTTAACTGATATTTGTTTACTCTCAAGACCAAAGATAAATGTAAAAAATTAGTGGATGTTGGTTGTATGTAATTTGAACCTCTGGAAAGTCTTTCTTAGATTATGCACAATGCAATAGCAAAATAGAAAATACAGCCACTCAAATCAGTAAGGGTCTATTTGAAAAGATCGGTGCTAGACCCTTGGCAAGTACTGCCATCAGCAAAACCAAAGCAGGACCCAGAGTACCTGAATGTGTAGCTCATTGCACTGCAGTGTTCACAGCACCAGGTGCCTATCCACATCCAGATCAGAATAATAACCTTGAGTGTAGGGAAAGCTCCAGCAACACTAGTTGAATTCCATGTAACCCTAAATCCAGTGGGAAAGGATATGCATTTAAACTCACCAGCGGATGCACACCAGTATCAGTGAGAGAGGCCTGGGCCATGCAAACTGGAGGTGAACTCCAGACACAGCTGTAGGACTGCTTCACACTGACAGCATTTTGCCAAGGTCACTGATGTTGTACTGGTACCAGTGTAAGAAAGATGAGAATCACCTTTGCTTTAGACAAGAAACTCAGATCATGAGTTGACAAGTTATAAAAACAGAGGAAAAAGGACTAGAGACCACAGTCTGGCCTTGCCATGCTGGGAATTGATTAAAATTTCACTTACAGTGTGAATGTTTCACATTCTGACACAAGCTATTTGTGGCAATACCCCTTTCATTTTTTTACCAACCTTCAAAGCATACTAAGACTGAAATAATTTGGCTATGCATCTGAACACCACACAGATCTGTAAAGTTTCCAGACTTTTTTGACTGTTATCTAATTCCTGTGTGTTAGGGTGAAAACAGACCTTTAAGTCATGTTTCAATACTTGAGTGATTCCCAGTTCAAGCAGCAAATTGGTCTTTGGCTGGTAAACTTGCTGCTCTATAAGGTCAAAGTTTGAGGATAGAGAGGGCAGGATTGATTTTCTGCTATTTTTTGGGCTGAATGGGAGATGACCCTTCTGAATTTTTCGCTAGTCCTTTTAAGTCTTGAGAGTTAAAGACAGGTAGAGAATGGCAAGGAGTAAATGCCATGACGGCTGAAGCAAAGACAGACACATCAAAATAAACACATTCGGCAGCCATGCATTGAATCCTGGGAGGAATGCCTGCAGTGAAATGAAGTTCTTGCCATACAGGTGAAGCAGAGGTTGACTCAGGACAGCTGTCTATGGTGTGTGGTTAGCTCTGCACACAGCAAACTCAGAATAAAAGCAAACAAAACACAAATTTTCAGTCTTTGGAAGGGTGGGATTCCAGGCAATTTTCAGTACAAGTCATATACTAATTGGAATAAATCATTGACTGCTTGGGATGAGCAAAATTTCTTGATGATATCATATGAAGTCTGCTGGCATAGTCCTGGTATCTTACGAGACCGATGGAACTGACAGAACTCCAGCTCCTTCCTTATAAAAGCAGCACTAAAGCACAGTTGTGGCAACCAATACCTCCCTGTCCTGCAAAGTTCTTCTGATTCCTTTTCATATTCATGATGCCCAGATGACTTTCCTGAGCTTTTTGGAATACAGGATGGCAAGACATGCTGAAAAGACAGTCTGTTGAGTACAAGCAAAACAATACCTGGGTCAACATGAGGAAATTATTTGTTTTATGTCATTAATTTTTGTGTTTTGAAAACAATATCACTCTAAAATATTGTTTCAAGTTATTAGAATATGTATTTATTTGCAGGAAATCTCATCTACCTGTGCCATGAGGACTGTGTTCAAACATACAACTGATCATCCTTCTTTCTTAAAATGCTTTGGGCAGTTCCTAGGTCACAGCTGAGTTATTTCATTCATTTATGTATGAAACAACAATGACTTTGATCACAACTAAATAGATCTGATTGAACATACAAGACAGTATCCAAGAACTATACAATGAGGAATTGCTTCTACATTATTTATATATGCTTACTGCTAAATGGCTACATTTACATCACTGATATAAAGTTTCCCTTGGGGGACATCCTTCTGCCATTTTCTGTTTCATGGTGTTTTACTATGGCTGGCTGATAGCAGAAGTTGTTGTGAGGTGCAGAAGTTGTTGTGAGGTACACAAGTTTACTTCAGGTATTTCATAGCAGTGGAGATCCTTTCTGCAAAGAAAAACAGCTTGTATGTATCTTTACAGTGTGAATCATGCATGTGCACCCACCCCATGATCATACAGAAGAATTCTCCAGACCATAGCATTGTTATGAACACTTTATTGAATTTGCACATTTTCTTTGAGGAGTGTTAAAATTAATTTCTACCTATACTATGAAACTTAGTGAAGGAATTCTAGTACATAATGGTTACATAACAAGATCCTTACTTGGACTATGGAAGGACTATGAAGTTCTTGAATTTCTTCCACTCTGATTTTCAAGCAATATTTGATAATCTATCTTAAAAATAAGAATGTATTATATCACACTTTTTATTTTCAGCACGGTAGAGTACTGTTGTTGCTGGTATCTACTGTAAGGTCAACACAGCATGGTGCAAGAATTCAGGAAATTTATGGAATTCAGATGCAATTCTTTAATACAGCTTCTGGATGTATCAAGCACTGGAGGTCCCTCTGCTGGATTCCTTACTCATACATAGTAGTGGTTTAACTTGTGATATCCTATGACAGTCTTGGCTGTGATTACCATGAGAGGATAGGGATTAATATCCCCTCAAGACTGGTAAGAATGGGGAAACCATGCTAGACAGGCTAACCTCAGTCTCCAGGAAGTTTAGGGAGAAAATACTCCTGGAAAATATATCCAGGAACATGAAGAACTAGCGCACAGCATTCCACAGTATATTTCTAGGGAATCAGTGAGATATAGGACTAGAGAAGCTGGCTACTGGGTGGTGGAAAATGGAATTTTGTGATCAGTGGCACAAAATTCAACTGATGTTCAGTCACTAGCTGTGCCTCACTGGAGGTACCTGAGGTCAGTTCCAGGATCAATATGGTTAATGCCTGTGAATGACCTGGGCAAGGTGACAGCACATACCCCCAGTAAGTTTGCAGTTAACAGCACTCTGGTGGCTGGACAGCGAGGTGGGGGAAAGCACTTCATGCACTGGTGGGTAGGGCAGCCATTTGGATGCCATGAGTATCAGGAATCTATAGAGAGAAAAGTGCAGAGTTCTGGACTCTGCAATGCAGGTGCTGCAGACTGCTGGGGCTTTGGAGCACTGGCTGAGGAGAAAGAAGCTCTGCAGGACAGGACTTTTTCAGTCCTAGAGGCAGACAGTGGAACAGGCATGAACACTGACAATGGAAGAGCATCTCATACTCAGCAGTATTAATGCACCATGGCCAGGCCAAGGGAAGAGCCCTCTGCTTGTCACTTGTGAGATCATGCCTGGAGAACTGGGTCTCACAGTAGCAAGAGAAAAGGAAAAAACTGTGTGAGTTTCACAGATGTACACCAGGATGATTAAGATTAGATATAGAGACAAGGGACCTGTCTTTTTTTGGCTTGATTGAGAAGAAGGCTACAGAAGGATCTAATTTCAGTCTTCAGTTACAGGGAAGGAAGCTTCATGCTTTTTTGGAGGTGCACAGGGAGAGGCTGAGAGGTTATAAATGAGTAGCGGGAAAAATATGCACATAGGAATGAAACTGTATCTGCTATTTCTAAACCACTAGTGACACCTAGTTTCCAAGAAAAATACCAGTAGCTACATTAGCACTGCAACTTGGAAAAATGCATCTGATTGCACTATAGGGCTTGATAATTCCAAAGCTCTGCATAGCATAACCCCAAACAAATAGACTTTGACATTAAAAATATGTGCATTAAATCTGCGCTTCAATAAAAGATACAGAGCTTGCAGGTGTGGCCTCTCAGTGAAAGGCAGTGATGCTATAACAGACATTTTGCCAGGTCTGTGGCTGTGCTGTCTGGCTACATCATTGGCTTTCCATTGAGGACTGATTCCCTGATTGTCCGCACACTGTAAATAGTGATGTGCACTCAGAAAATCTCTGGGGTGATGCCATCTGGCTCCTCAGGTGGGAACACTGAACTTGTGGAAGCAGCTTGCTCACATGTAAGTCCTATGGTCACAGGCAGTGGTGTTGCTGTTGGGTCAGGTCTGGTGAGACCTGCCCTGCTTACAGTACTCTGAGGACACTGGAGCACTGGGAAGGCCATGAGCCTCCTTTCTCTCACACAGTACCCCATTCAGTTTAAAACAAAAGCAAAGCAAATGGCCACCCTGAGTGCTGGAGGACTGCACAGGAAAAGATCAGTTTCACCTCTCTGGGATAACAGCAAACATCTTGCAAATATGTTCATTTGAAAATCAGGCTTTTTGAGGACATAAAGTTGTAGGCATGTGACACAGTTCATAGCTGTAGGTATATGACAGCCAAAAGAGGAGAAACATCAGACAATGACTGTGGGCAGCCACATTTTCCCAGAATTGCAGCGGTACTCTCAGCTACAGCATCCTTATCCAACTTCCAAACTTTCCTGTCCCCTGCTCCCCATTTGCCAAGAGAAATAAGAATTCCTCTTCCATAGGAACAAGGGGCTTTTTCTCTAATTAGGCAGCAGTGCCAGATGTGACAGGTTAGGAAAGCCACCTAGCGAAAAAGCATATGGTGGTCTTGGACCACTACCAGACAATGACAGCGCGTCTGGTCACCACTTTATACACTGCAGATGTCTGAAGAAACATGGACTTTCCATTGCATTTACAGCTGACTCCTGCACACAGCTGCTTTTCCATCACCAGCTCTGACTTGGTTTTGAGTCAGATATGACAAGACAATGGCACAGAGACCAAGTACCATGTCATTAACAATGACTGGAAAAATTACTGTGCCTGAATCATGTTCCTGAAGGTGTTGCAAGAGCAAACTAAGAGCTCCTACTGCCTGCACAATCTTTTCTTCTTCATAAACTCACTTCATTTATTATTCTTTCCTCAGAAACTGGGCTGAAAAATACAGTTTTAGAGTGAATAAATAAACCTCCATTGGGAACAGCCATTAGCATTCTGGCAATGCTCAGGTGTCTTTTCAGTTTAAGGAAAAGAGAAAGTATGCATGAAAAAAAAATACATGGCTTTTATATATGGATCCCCATACATTTGAGAAAACTTTGTCTACTTAAGTAATTGATGTTTTTGACAACATAATTGATGGCTAGCATATAGAAGATATAGTTGATGCCTGTGTAGTAATAATTCTAATGGCATACCTCTCCATCCTACTGTGTGCCTGCTCACTAAGTAATAGGAGTTTGAGGGTAAGCACATTCCAGAAGACAACGAGCACTCTCTGTACTGAAGGGTCTCACTGACATTCAAGTTAACCTGTGGTTAGGCTCTGCATGATAGGACAGTAACATTGTGCAGCTGCACAGCCTATTGCACTGTGTGAATCCAACTGATGGAAGCCCATCAAGCTTGAATTTGACCTTGTACAAGTACAAACCAAGCTGTACAAGTATGTCAAAAATGTGAATAGTGTAGCATACAGAAATAATCGGGAGCATTACTCCACTGTCCTCCTGCTCAAAGCAGGCACCACCACATGATCAGACCATAGCAGTAAGACTTATCCTGTCCAGTCTTGAAAATACTCAAGGATGCAAAACTTTTCTAGGCAACCTGTTCCATTGTCTGAATGTCTCTGTGGTGAAAGAACTTTTTGCTTCTATCTAGTTGGAACTTCCATTTCAGTTTCTCACCATTGTTTGTCAGCTTCGTGCTGACATGCATGTCCATGAATCACTCAATTTTCTCAGTTTACCTCCTTGTAGATACTGGAAAGCTGCCATTAAGTTGCACCAAAGCCTTCACTTCTCTAGGTTAAAAGAAGCCTAATTTTCACTGTCTCCCCATCTGGTTTCTGTATTCCAACCATCTGACCATCTTGGTGGCCTTCGGCTGAACTTATACAAGCTTATAAATATTTTTCAAACACTAGGGGAGACCAAAACTGAATGCACTATTCCAGATGTGGTTGAATGAGTGTGGAGTAAAGGTGAATAAGTGCTGTCCTCAGCCCTCTGGCCGTGCTTACAGCAGTACAGCTCAGTATGCTGGCAGCAACCACCTCCACTACCATGAGCTGAGTACACAGTAACAAAAACAGAGTGACTGCTTCCTACAGTTAAATGGCTTCTGGAACATCAGGTTCTCCAGTGGATCACAAAGGTTAATCAGCCCATCTCCTATGATTTAAAGTCAAATTTAATTTTGCACTTTTTGTAATTTCAAGCTGGTTCCTCACACGCTATGTCAATACATTGCACTGTTTTCCTTTTCCTTTAAAGATAACATTATTTATTGTCAAGAATATGCTTTTTTTTACTTTTATGCTGTGACTAAGAGCTATATGCACTCTAGGGCACATATTAATTATCTATTAATATATTGTTCAGATGTTTAAAATTACTTATTCTAATGTTTTGTGCCTTTCTGCACACCTGAGTTAATACATAACCTGGAGTGCTTCCCTGCTTGGTTACAGCTCTCTAGTACAGAAAACTGGGACTTGATTGCATCCATATATTAATCACAGTGGATGTTTACATAGTATGACTTCACTTAATAGTGTAATGATGAAGAAGCCGGATGTACATAACTTTCTGGCTGAATGCCTGACTTAGGGAAAAAGGAAGGCTTTCCACAAACATTTTTACACTTCCACAGATTAAAGAAATCACAGAAATGCTGGACATATTTTTTTAGATTGTTCAATCTATCTTTCCCCTCAATATATGGGAATGCTTTGCTGGATCAGTTATACATATCTCAGAGAGTGGTTTTTGTTAATCTCTTAAGTAGCAAATAGTTTCTGTCTTTAATGAATTACATTAAAAGGTGAAGTGCTTAGTGGAAGGAACTCATGTAAAAGCACAATTAATCACCCTGAGGTTTTTGGCTCCAATAAGCAGCTCCTTTAAGTTACTTCAGAGGGCTTCCTCCTTCCATTTAAGCTTTATTTTGTTCTTCTCTTTCAGGACTTCTCAGAGTTAGTTTTTGGGTGATTCTGTTTTTGTTTTTTTGGTTTTTTGTTTGTTTGTTTTTTTTTTAAATAAATGGATGTGTTTATTTATAATTTCTGTCAGGGATAAGTCCGCTTGTTATTCAGGTGAAAAAATGGGGCTTATTGTTTCTGAATAAATTACCTAGATTAATTACCATCTCAGTCAAGAATCACTTTACAGCTATACTTCAGGGTCCTGTTTCTTCATATCTCCATTTTTCATGTTCTTATTGAGGTAAGGAAGTAGGATCATTTATGCAGAATTGGGCTGTGAGATGCACAAACGTATCATGAAAGATGGAAAAATATTTTTGATGATGAAACTTCAGAAATGGTTACAATTGATGAACTAGACACTTGGAAGATTAAAAAAGAACTGCTCTGCTGGTGTTGAGTTTTTGAGGTCCAGGTAGTGATTGCTGGGCTGACTAAAACAAATTCTTAGACAGGAAACACGACTAGAGAAATCTCATTTTCCTTTAATATTACTGCATCTCCTGGGTGAGACTATTTGAGAAAGAGATACAAAACAAAGTTTTTCCAGAGAAAGATATTATCTGTTCTGGTGCAAGAGCTGGTTTTAGGTCAAATCCCACATATCTGGTGAGCAGTGTTTAGGAAACCAGTATATACACAGATTGTTTTACTTACTGCTCTATGTAGTAGTGTAAAATAAGGGTTCCTAGAAAACTCCAGTGAAGCATAGAATATTACTAAGGATAAGAAACAAAAAACCTGCAACCTGCACATAAAGTAAGAGTGCTGTACAGCCGCTTGGTGATTGTAATTACATCTTTGAGCTACCTAGAGCGTCCCAGCACCATGTTCTACAAAAACATCAAACGATTAATTTATTTACAGCTATTTTCTTACATTTGCATGTGGCTTCTTTCTCCCAGAGCAGAAGAACACAGCAGACTGCCCAGAGAGAAGGGAAGCAGCACTGAACTTTGTTCTTAGGAATTCAGGGGGAAGATGCTACTATGGTTTGAACACAGGAATGGGCAGAAGAAAACTCACCATCTGTTGACAGCTCCGCCCCTGTGGGTGTGGGTGAAATTTTAAAGGCAGGTGAATAATGTATGACTTGTTTCTGAATGAAAGCTGAGGTTCTCCAAGCTGTGCAATAAATGAACCCTCCACTGTGCATGCTTCCTGTCTGAGAGTCACTTTGCTTTTGAGGAAGTCTCGTGGCAAATTTCTATTCACTGACTGGATAAAGCTTAGCTTTTAAATTACATTACTGATGTAAACACTTATTATTACAAATTTAAAATGTGTCATAAAAATTTATGGGAAAAGTGAAATTTCTATTGTGCAGTGTAGTTTATTATACAGTATATAATACAGAAGATAAACCTCTCAGTATTCAAATATATTTATTTACAAAAAAATACCGATCTCAGAGGATTTATTATGTTTTTGTTTTTTCTAAAATGTTCTGATAATCTGGGATGGAAGATGCAGAGGAAGAAGTAATAAACATTTTTACAAACATTACTAAAATTCTCTGCCGATTTCCTTCTTTTCTTCCTTTTTTTATTGGATTTGCCATGTAAATTTTACTGTTTGTTGCTGAATACTTTCTAGTCTTGGGTGTGAGAGAAATAGTTCTTTTTCCACAGTTGCTCAGAAGTTGCTCCTGTTAACATCAGAATATATAAGACTCCAAGAAATGCTATTTGGGTGTTGGTTATGAGATTACCATTCATATTTCATTTTTCTAATGGGTGAGTCCATGTTTGCTAACTCTGTCTTAATTTTACTTCACTGTCAGTTCTATTTAATGCCAGAGTGTCCTCTGCTGTACATAGCAAAAATAGCAGTATGTTACAGATTCTTTAATTTATGGTCATCAAAAGGCAGCGTTATAAATGGAATTAGAATTTTGACAACTAGGTCCCTTGAGTTAATAACAGTTTAATTAAAAATTAAGACAATTTAGTGAACTGAATAGTAATTTGGTCTAAAAGAATACAATTTAGTAAAAAAAATTACAATTTATAGATATAATTTGCCCGTAATTAAGTAGGATTAAAGCATAAGCAAAACTGACCAGGGTTCAGGGAGGGCTTATCATCCCACCTCACGTCCAAAACTGACTGGGTACAGAGGGGGTTTCTTACCCTGCCTCATGTACAAAACAGAGCACTTCAAGTCAAACTTATATACTGTATGCTTATACGTATTCATTAATGTTTCCCATTAGTTTCCCCCTATTTCCAGGTTTTCTGACTTTACATCATTTTTCTTCACTGTGTGTGCCTCACTTGTTGTTAGAGAGTCTTCAGTCTTCTTTTGGTGGTCTTTTGGCAAAGGCTTCTCCTCTTCCTCATTGTCCTTTGGATAACTTTACAGGTCTGCGCGTGCGTACTAAGCGTTGTGTTATGTAAGTCTACTAATTAGTCTTATATTTACTGATTTTTAGGCCCAATGCCTAAAGTCATTCTAATTTTGTCCATCTCAAGGCCATTTTCGTCTTGGGACATCACTTATTTTCTAAACTACATCCTGTACCTCAATTTTAACATGTAACATCTGTAAAAGGGTACATCTGCCTTATAACACTGATTCTTTTGATTGCTTCTAATAATAACTCTCCAAATAGTTACAATTCAGTTAGCACAAATCAATTCCATTTATTACAGCAGTGAATAAAAAACTCTGTAGGGATCTGTGCAACTTATTTAAATTTCTCTGGCAAAAGCCTTTTTGCAAAATCTTGTCTAGTTTTCCCCAAATCACTCATGCTATGGATGATTTTGTAAATCGAATTCACATTAAAACCTCCTAACACTCCCACCTCACCCTCTTCAAAATTTTATTTTTAAAGGGAAGATTTCACTGAGAACAAATACTAGGAAAATTGCCCAAAAACAATCCAGTGGGACACCTTCTCTGAATATCAGATATGAAATAGGAATAAACCTTTATGAAGCTTTTGAAAATAAAAGCTAGGAGGAGCGGCCAATACCCCAGAGGGCTGTGCAGCCCTTCAGAGGGACCTCAGCAGGGTGGAGAGATGGGCAGAGGAACTGTCTGAAACCCAACAAAGACAAATGCAGGGTCCTGCAGCTGGGGAGGAATAACCCCAGGCACCAGTACAACTGGGGGCTGAGCTGCTGGAAAACAGCTCTGTGGAGAAGGACCTGGGGGTCCTGGCAGACAACAAGCTGTCCATGAGCCAGAGACACCACTGTAGCCAAGAGACCAGAGGTGTCCTGGGGTGCATTAGGAAGAGCACTGCCTTCAGGTCAAGGGATGTGATCCCGCCCCTCCACTCAGCCCTGGTGAAGCCACATCTGGGGTGCTGTGTCCAGTTCTGGGTTACTCATTATAAGAAAGACACGGAGCCCCTGGAACAGGTCCAGCAGAGGACAACAAAGGTGTTAGGGTTAGGTGTCCTTCCTTTTGCTCTGGCTCACTTAGGTAATTTTTACACATCAGTATCGGGGAAAATCTGGCTGCTGGTACTTAGTGGGTGCTTGAGAAACACAAAGAGTTCGGCTGGGCCCAGGGTGGAAGGGGGCAGGAAAAAGGGAGGGGCGGGGGCAGCTGGGGGCTGCTTGTTTTTTTCAGCTTCAGAGAAAACTCTAGCTGGGAGTTGTTGCAGCGGAGAGAAAGGAATTCGCCATCACCCAGACAGAGCTGCTTCTTCTTCTTTCCTTCTTCATTGGTGGCCTCTCACCCCCTGTCCTGCCGGGACGTGTGGCAGTGCCAGGCACCGCCATGGAGCTGCTGATACACCTCAGCCACCGGCCCAGGATCTCAGCTCATCCCTGCTGTTCCAGCTGAGTGTTCCTCAGAGCCCTGCAGGAGCACCGGGACTGACTGCCCGAGGGGTTTGTGAAACAAAGCCTCTCCTCCATCCCTTCCTGTCTCGGCCGAGAAAGCTGTCACGGGGTCCCTGGTTCTGTTTTCTTGCTACTGCTGTAGTTATTGTTGTTTGTTTGCCTGGTTATACATACTAGTAAAGAACTGTTATTCCTATCCCCAGATCTCTGCCTGAGAGCCCCTTGATTTCAAAATTATAATAATTCAGAGGGAGGGGGTCTACATTTTCATTCTGAGGGAGGCTCCTGCCCTCCCTAGCAGACACCTGTCTTCCAAATGGAGACAAAAGGTGACTAAAGGACTGGAACATCTCCCTTGTGAGGAAAGGCTGAGAGAACTTGGCCTGTTCAGCCTCAAGAAGAGATGACTGAGAGGGGACCTCATGAATGTCTGTCAGTATCCGAAGGGAGGGTGCCAAGAGGGTAGATTCAGGCTGTGCTCAGTGGTGCCGAGCAACAGGATAAGAGCAAACTGGCAGAAACTGATGCCCAGGAAGTTCCACCTGCATATGAGGAAGAACTCTTTCCTGTGCAGGTGACCAGGCACTGGAACAGGGTGCCCTGAGAGGCTGTGGGGTCTCTTTGTCTCACTGGGGACACTCAAGAACTGTCCAAACACAACCCTATGTATGCCATATTTCTGGGACGACCCTGTTTGAGCAGGGAGGTTGGATAAGATGACCCACTGTGGTCCCTTCAGCCTGACCCATTCTGTGATTCTTTAAAATACTCAACAAATATTTTTGTTCATAAGTAGCATTCTGCTCTTTGATGAGGTCAAACTGGGTGTATAAAAGGTTATAGGAATGCTCCATTTTAAGGATCGATAATTAGCCATTGTCAGGATGTCCTAAGAATAACGAATATGCATATTTTTTCTAATAAATATACATGGAATTTTATAGAAAATTTTAAAATACTGACAACTGCAGTCATAATTATGAGCTACAGAAACAGGATTCAGGATAGACCTGTAGGAGTTAAGGGAGATAGCTCTCTGAAATTGTAACCCAGTTGGTAACATTTAAAGTAAGAAATAATGTCAAGTGTTTTTCTGAAGGACAGCAGGGAATGCTAGAAATGCTCACATCAAGATTAGGAATGCCACTTATGTTAAGTAGCACAGAGTACCTTCCCTGTTTGGAGAACCCTCGAAAAATGACTGAAGATGATAAAATAGTAAATCTAGGAAAGAATATTAAGATAAGCAGACAAAAAATTTTAATCACTATTTCCAAATTAGCAGAAGCAGCAAGAATGCAATAAAGCTTTAAGGGAACAGGTTTGAAACAACAAAAAGGAAGCATTTTGCACATAATCTTGTCAGTGAACTGTGGAATTCTGTCACATGATATTGTTAATGTCAAAAATTAAAAATAAAAGAGACACCTTTTAGAAAGGAGGCCAGACACTTTTGTGGAGTATGTGTCTACTTAAAAATATGAAATACGATACACCCAGTGTCACAGTAAGTGCCTGGGGACAAATAAGCCCAAGTACCAGCACTGGAGAGCAGCTCTGCTGGGAAGGACCTGGGAGTCTTGGTGGGTTGACCATAAGCTGGCACCAGAGGGCAAATGGTGTCCTGGGGTGAAGGGCATTAGGAAGAGCATTGCCAGCAGGTGGAGGGAGGTGATCCTGCCCCTCTGCTTGGCCCTAGTGAGGTGACATCTGGAGTGCTGTGTCCAGTTCTGGGCTCCTCAGCCACAAGGAAGATGAAGAGCTGGGGAGGGTCCCGTGGAAGCCACAAAGATGATTTGGGGTCTGGAGCATCTCTTCAGTGAGGTGAGACTGAGGGAGCTGGAGAATGTTTAGTCTGGACACGAGAAGACTGAGAGGGGATCTCATGAATACATACAGATATCTCAAAAGCAGGTACCAAGAGGATGGTGTCAAACTCGTTTCAGTAGCACCTAGTGACAGGACAAGGACCAATGACCGTAAACTAAAACACAAGTTTCACCCCAACCTCAGGAGGAACTGCTTTACATTGAGGGAGGCAGAGCACTGGAACAGGCTGTCCAAGGGGATTATGGAGTCTCCCTTCCCGGAGACATTCCAAACCTACCTGGACACATTCGTCTAACTTGTTGCCTCGGCAGGGGGGTTGGACTGGATGATCTCCAGAGATCTCTTCCACCCACAACGATTCTTTAATTCTTGACCTGCTGGGTGAAAGAACCCCTTAGGCCTGGGCTGCCCTGTGAGGGGCTCTTATTTGAACGTGAGTTTTTCTGTTATTTCGCAGCACACGCTGCTGACGGACTGATCCCGCTCCCAAGAGATCCCGCCCCAGTGCCCGCCCCGCGGCTCGCGCTCGGCCGGAAGTGAGGGCAGGGGGAAGGGGGCGGGGCCGCGCGGCTCCCCACGGGCCTCGGCCGCCGCCATTTTGTTGGCGCCGGGCGCTGCCGCCGGAGCGGGAAGGGCTGGGAGTTGCCCGTCGGCTCCTCCCTCATTGGGGCCGGGAGGCGGGGACTGAGTGCGGCCCGGCCGGGACGGGACGGAGCGTCGGGACCCAACGCGGCGCAGCGATGTCGGCTTTCTCGGAAGCGGCGCTGGAGCGGAAGCTGTCGGAGCTGAGCAACTCGCAGCAGAGCGTGCAGACCCTGAGCCTGTGGCTCATCCACCACCGCAAGCACTCGGCGCTCATCGTCAGCGTATGGGAGCGGGAGCTGCGCAAAGGTGAGCCCGGTGCCGGGCAGGGCCCGCCGGAGGCGCCCCGGGGCGGCGGGTCCTGGGAGGAGGCGGAGGCGGCCCCCGCTGCGGAGTGCGGCTGCCCAGGGGAGGGAGGTTGGCGGCGGGGATGCTGGGCCTGCGGAGCCGGGGAAGCAGGCGGGGAGAGAGGGAGGATAGGCCTGAGCGCCTGGGGAGAGCGGAACTGTTGGGGCCAGCGTTAAACGTCGGGTCTCCGTTTCTCGATGGGCTGGCAGGTTCTTCTCCCTCTTTTTTCTTGCACTCCGCTCGCTCCTTTCTTTTCCTTTCCTTTCTCCCCATAATGAGATGTCTCTGAGGAGGCTGCCCCTTGTGTTTTATCTCATTTCTTAAAGGAGACAGGAAAGTGGGAAACCGGAAGGAATCCGGCGAGCCAGGGGTTTAGGGCTTTTTGTTGTTAACATTAATTGTAGCTATTTCAAGACAGAGCCTTTTTAGGTTTTATTTTTTATATGTAGTATAAAAAATAATGTATTTTTCTGTAGTGATGGTTAGCTGTAATACTGCCTGAATTCCTTGTCCACTCAGGTTTTCTTGCCAGAAACTGTTCTTGAAGGGCAGATGAGGATGGGAATACGCTGAGGGAAAATCAGTGTAATGTGTGCAATGTGGTTTTTATTTCCTGGTCTTGCCAGATGGTTAATACCAATGTTACCATAATAAAAATATGAGTTTCTTTAGCTGCGTTCAGTGTGCAGACTTAAATGCTAATGTGACTCTCCTTTTAACAGGAAAGAACTTGCAGCTATTAGCAGTGGTTCAGGGAGTGAAAGGGAGAAATGACATATGAAGGTTTATTTGACCTGACTGGATAATAACCTGATCTTAAGTTGGTTCACTTAAGAAAAAGAAAACTCCCCTGCTAGAACTCTGCTTTGGTCTATGAAATGATGCTGTTTTCCAGTAGCATCCTTTGAAGCCTCACTAATATGAGGACCTTTAATGGGAAAAATAGAAGGCTTAGTCTTTCAGACTGAGGGGAAGACCAGTACTAAGCCATTACAGGACTTATGAAAGTGTAGGGAACTCAGTGAGTTTTGTGTAATACGGCTGCTGTGGTTTTGTTTAAAATATTATTTTTCTGGGATTTGTTATCTTTGGGACTTTGAGGCATGAGTTGAATTTTTATTTTTTTTTTGTATTGATTGAAGAAAGACTGACTTGGTGGCATATTCCATCTGAGGAAGTAAACAGATTTTCCCTTTGTGTTAGTTGCAGGCTTGCTTTTTTTTGTTCCAGGAGCAAAGTAATCGATCTTCTACCTCTATCTGAAACATTTCACATTTCTGGGCCTTCTAATCAAACAACAGGAGTGTTAGGGGTTTTGAATGATATCAGGAAGGAATCTTAAACTAATTGAAATAGACACAGAGTTTTGGTTGCTCATCTTAATTAACATGCCCAATACTAGTTCATAATAATCCATGGTATTAACGTTTAGTCCTTAACTTTAATTTTCCTGTTGTGCTGGTTGGCTAACTGGACAAATGAAATCTTTGAAACCTGTGCTGTGTGTCTGAAAGTGGCACTGAGAGGCAAGGTTAATAACCTTACTTTGAGCTTTTGGTGAGAATATCTGCCATAATTGGGTTTGTTTTGTTTGTTGAAGTTATTGTCCTGCTTTTGCCACTTCAGAGTAAGATTTTGCTGTGACCTCTCTTCGGATGCCAACTTTGAAAGGTCTGTGGAAAGCATATGAAACTCTACCTGTGCTAGGAGTAGCTTAGTTGCTTTCAAGGTCCTGACCCTTCTGGGCTTTTAGGCCTACATGAAGTGTTTCATATTGGAAAATAGGAAGCTTCATTGGAAACTGCCACAGTTAGTATTCAGAGGATAATTTTTGATTTTCCATCTCTTATAATGTCCAAGCTTCATAAATGTTAGCTTGCATTTACCTGATGCAAATTTCTGGCTAATTGTTGCACCGATTTGTAAGATGGTGCCTAATCCCCAAAAGTGGAAGTAGTGATGTAGGCAGACAGCATGGGAAAGACGAGAGGAAAACTGCTGTCCTGTGGTAAAGCAACACCACAAAGTAGATATGGGCAATGAGGCCATAACTAGAGTAAATTTAAGACTCCTGGCTTGCCTGTCATCCAAGCCACATGATTTCTCTTCTACCTGAGAGGAAAATTACCTCTATTTGGGGAATATGGATATCAAAATTATTGACATTGTCAGCTGCTATTTCTGGCTAGTAGAGGCCTGGAACTGAAAACTGAACCTTCCCTTTCTAGATTTTATTTCCTTTGGTTTTATCCCCTTTTTTATTGTCATCCCCATCTCCAGATCTTACTGCCTGTCAGGAGCGTTGTGTAACTAGTTGGGTTGAACACATTACAATGGTACTGTGTGTTTTTCTGGATGCTTTCAGTTTTGGTAAAAGATCTGACTTTGGACATCTGAGTCAGATGAGCTTGCATGATCCTTTCTGAACATCTCTAGCTATTCATAAACACAAGTCTCCTAAGATCAGAGCTCTTTCTTTCCTTAATGCTTAGTTCTGACTCTTCTACTTGTAAAATAATCTTTTTCTTTATACCACAGTGGAGTAGAGATGAAAAGACAGCTTTTCAAATCTGCATATAATTTACATAGTGTAAAATATTAGTGTATTTTTGTTTACTTGGATTAATTGGCAGTGGTCAGGT
This sequence comes from Parus major, assembly GCF_001522545.3. Classification (NCBI taxonomy): domain Eukaryota; kingdom Metazoa; phylum Chordata; class Aves; order Passeriformes; family Paridae; genus Parus; species Parus major. The sequence continues at coordinate 85,229,228 of NC_031769.1, forward strand.
CCCATATTCTGGCATCCCTATGAATCATCAGTTCAGTACACCTTCATGTACATGTTTTCTTGAAGAGTGTGTACTGAGGAAAATGATCCTGCTTCAGCTAGATTTCAGAGGTATTAAATGTAACTCTCAAAGTTAAGTGGTTAATTACTCGGTAGTCATAAGCTTATTCAGTAGTTAAGTATTAATTAATTAACTTATGATTATCTCAGTAATTTTAAAAAGGCAACTGGTGGTCCCATTAAAACCTGTGCAGTTTTGTGTGTCCATGAAGGGTTTTTTTTCCTTACCGGGTTTCTTTTTAAAATTAGTGACATAACAGATACAAATTCATTGTGTAAGCTGCAGTCACTAAGTGGCTGCTGGGAAACCCCTTAGGAAGGAACACATTTGAATAGGTTCTTCTGAGATGGAGTCTGTTGAGAATTATTTTTTGTTATTTGCAAGTCAGGTATGTTCTCTTACGTGCATGTCTTGCTCCCTGGTTTCAGGATGCTCTGCAGCTGTAGATGTTTGCTACTTGATTGTTCATTTTTTGAAATGAAAAATTTCAGTTCTCTAATTCAAAGCGTCTGCCTTCAAGGGTGAACAGTAACTGCCTGTTCAGAAGGCTCAATGTGCAATTTGCTGTACTTGGTTAAAATGTGTTCTTTTTCAAAGGAAAATACCTGAAATTTCTAAAAGTTTGTAATACGGGACTTGTTATTTTGAGTTCCAGTTAGTTGTCCATAATAATCTCTTCCTGTCATCTCATGTTCTGTTAACTTTTCCAGGTGTAGCTCTGTCACTTGTTAAGTATTTATTTCTTAGTGATATTTTGGTAGGCACAGAATATTCTGAGTTGGAAGGGACCCACAAAGATCATCATGTCCAAGTCTTGGCTCTGCACAGGCCACTGTGTTGTATCTTTAAACTTAATTTCAGATTCAAGTATTTGCTTCCTCAAAGACCAACATGGCATCTCAATGATAAGTCAATAACAGAAGCTGATGGTGCTTCCCCGTCCTTCTTAGTGACGTGACTGCTTGTTTAGGCTGTCATCTGTCACCCCACCCATGTCATGATCATTGTATTCCCTGCACATCTTACATAGGTCAATAGAGCCATTGTGTATTGCCTTTATGACAGCTACAGTTGTGTAGCTATGTCTGGGCTGCTATAGGGAGATATATTTGTAATGCTTGACTCTGCCAGTTCACCTGCTGTTCCAGTTTATTATGCTTTTTTTGTTTTGATTTTTTTTTTTGGTGTTGAAATCATTCACTGGTATAAGAAGCTACTTTTTTTGTGTCTTTGTGGTTTGTCTACAGCTTCTGCTAGTGTGACATACACTGGTGCTTGGGTCCTCATCCAGTATAGCTTTTGGCACTGATGCAATATGTTTTTCTGAAGCTACTGGCTGTTGTGGCAGCTGCTGAAATTTGGAAGATAGAGGATTTTAGTAAGGAAATTGAGAAGACCTAGCAACACTGTAAGCAGATTTGAAGATTGTACTACATCTGAATTGCTCTAATACTTTGCTGCTTTGGAGCACAATTACAGCCCAAAGTGGTTGCAGTATATTGCCTTGCAGATGGGAAAAATGCAATTATGTACCATGTAGTGTAGTCTTTTTGCCAGGAGAAGGAATCTTTCTTTTCTGGTGCTTGTAAGAGTATTTTACTTAGTAGTGGTATAGTGTCATTGGAAAATGTGAAAGAATAAATAATTTTGTTTTATTTAAGAGAAGCAAAATTATGGCTTTTGGATTTCACTGGTTATGCCCACATGAATCTTCTCGTACACACCAAAAGGTTTGGAGAGCAGCAAACAGGCACAACTTTGGGTGAATGGGTGTCCTTGAGTCTAGTTAGGGAAACTTACTTGGTGTGTTACATGATTACAAAATGATCTGGAGTTAGGAGCAGCAGAGCAGCAGTATAAGAGCCTTTCATTTAAAACAGTTACATTTGGGTTGTGTAATCCAAACGTGTTCGGCACCTGTACCTCCCTGTCTTCCGCCACTCTGGTTCCGAATCCTTAAGTGTAGGGTCTTTTTCCGATCCTGAAACTGTTGGTGCTATCGATTCATATCCATCTTGACGTTTTACCAGCCAGGTGAGGCAATGAAAGGAATTGGTTTGTTTCATATATCCAGGTAATTCAGGATGCACTAAGTGCAGCGGAAAGCTTTTGCAGAGTAATTATGTTGGAATGGTTTCCTTGGTCTGTGACCAGCTTTCTGGCATTCCTGTGGTAATTTGATACTGATGGCCTTATTCCCAGCAGTAGCTGTGCTGTGTTCCCTTTGTTACTAGTCTGCAAACTCAGTTTGGACCCTCAAACTCTAGATATATTCAGTGGGCAATCCCATTTCCTTCTTCCAAAAGAAAACACAGCAATTACCAAACCTTGGTAAAATTCACCAGGTGACCGTGCAAGGTTGAACTTTTAATTTAGCCTTTTCTTAGCAGAAGGTTAATGAATGTTAAGTGCTTGTTTACAGCATGTCTTTTATGGATTATGTTATCTTTGAATTGTCTTTTCTGGTGGTGGCCTCTCAAGTGGCTTTTTAGAGTCATATTACCAAAGATTCTCTGCTTAATAAACTTGCATAAAAACCCAGGTTAGCTCTCTGCAGTGTGAAGGATCAGTGATCTTGCACTCAAGTTTCAGTGCTGCTTGACTTAACAATGTTTGGTCTTGTAATAAAAAGCTTGAAAGCTTGTCAGGTATTTACAGAGATGTCATGAGTTCCTCTTGCAAAGGTGTGAAGCATGCTATGAGAAAGTGTCCCAGAGATTTTGGGAGAAGTGCTGGCACTCATAAACTCTCCTGCATGTGTGTAGACTAAAGTAATTCAAAAGCAATTTAGCCTAGTCTTTATTTGAATCCATACTAGAGAATTTAAGTATGCTAATGAAATGTTTAGGGCTGATAACTGTTGTGGGATTTTAACATATTGATGCTTATTGTCTCAAACCCTGTTGTTAGGTGATATTTTCTTTCAAGGTCAGTTGACAGAGTAGAGCTGACCTGTAGAAGGTCACAACCTGCTGTAACATTTTCAGGTGGCTCAGTCACTCTATACACTTGTAGTGGGATGTAAGTAAAATCTCTTATGCTTGTGTGTTTTTCTGTAGTTTCTTCCAGTATATCTAAGACAGCAAATATCTCTTGGCTCTAGGTGTAAAACAGCATGAAACTAATGGGCATGTTTCTAGCAATCTTCATGGGAACTCAATTTCAAATGCAGGAGGTAAATCTGGAGAAGACAAATACAGGGGATTATGCTGACTTTGACTGCCAGGGCTAACCTCGGTGAAAATGACTGGTTTATTGCCTTTCAGGGTAAAATACTGGTTTCTTGCACTAAAGTGGTGGCTTGTCAGTGTTAAGGGTTCTCCAGGTCTTATGGGTTAAAGCATGTAATATCAAGGCATCGATACTGAACTGTTAGAGAACCAGGCATACCCAGGCAAGACTTAACAAGAATGCATTCCCGAGAAGGATGGGTTGCCAAAAACTAAATCTTGATAATGTTGTCTCCACTGCAGATATCTCAGTATGCTAATTGTTGGTGAAATATCATTATTATCTGAAGAATATTCATTGGCATTTAAACATGTCAGATACATTTTTGCAACAGACATAGTTTCATTTACAAGGTGCCAATCCCATGTAGTCTCACTGTAGATGCTTTAGGAGTAATATGCCTAATACGGCTCTTACACCAATCAGCACTGTTAACATCTTAAAGTATTTCAGAATCCAGTGCTTCAGGGAGCTGCTTTGGTGGCTAAATGGTGACTCTAGCTGCAGCAGAGGAGTTACATGAACACTGCACAGAGCTTCTGAAAAGATTACTCGATCCAACACATATGATTTTTTGGCAGTTTTGTGTTTGCTGACGGTACTGTTGGTGTACCAGAGATGCTGTGGGTTGGCTACTTCTAACACTGTACATTCTGGCAGTGTGTGCATTTCAGATCCTTCTTCAGTCTAGGTTTTTACAGGTTCTTTCCCTTCATTTTCTTTTGACAGTAAGAATGCTTTTACTATTAGCCTTGCCATGTGTTGAGGATCTTCAAAAATTGTCTGTTTGACCCATTTTGATGTTCTGTTTTGATGTTATCAATGCCCAGGGCTGCAAAGTTAGCGTTACTGCTACTGAAGAGAGATGCTTTAAAGATAGCTCTTTCTCCAGAACAGATTTATTTGGTCCCGAATTTAATTTGTGTTGCAGACATCACTAGTTAATTTATAGGTGTGCTAGCAATAGAATGTTTTCAGCTCAGGTGTCAGCCTCAGTTGCCAGAGTTACATTGCACTTCAGTCTCATGTGTAAGGCAGAGTGCCAGTAGACCAGTAAGTAAGTCTTGAAGATTTGTGAAGGGAAAGGGAGCACTTCTTAAGACTAGGCATAATTTTTATCTTTGGACTTTCATGTGGCACATTCTTACAGCAAGAGGAATTAAATTTTACTTCACAATTTTCCTTGTGAATAATAAGGGTAGAACATTAGTTTAATTTTCAACCAAAGGCACAGATAGCTTAATAGTGGGTTTAGGATTTTTGTTTATTCTTCACAGCTTTGTTTATGTTGAATTGTAGTAGGAAGCTGCAAAGGTAATACTTGGGGAAATAAATCTGAAAGTGACTTTCTGAGGTAAAGGATGCTTTTGCCAAATATGATACATCAATCTTTTACTATAGTGAATAGATAAAGTCTAGTCTTTGTGAGAGTAAGCATTACCTGAGTTCACGTCACTGTGTATCCATCTAACGTCTTTGCCAGCTCAGTTGATTTGGTTTATTAGAAAGAAGGAAGTTGAGGTCGGGGTCTCTCAAAAATGGGTTACATCACTGAGGATTAAAACATGAGGGTTTTTTTCTGGTGAAATGGATGGACAAGAGACTATCCTGCATGCAGTTCCAGAGGATATAGGATGGGGAACAGCCTGCTTCATTATTTTTTGAGTCCTAATTCTCGGCTTATTTAAGAACTGAGAGAGGGGGCAGGGCCATCTTTGGTAAACACTAGTTACTTTTAGATTATGCCTATGAGACAACATGTGTTTTCTGACATTCTATCTTTGAATAATTCAAAACTTGCTAGGTGTCAGAACTCTGATTTACATGAAGCATAGGTAGGAGATGTGTTATTTTATCATTAGTCAGGTTTTAATATAGAAATCGAGCAGCACAAGTTTATAAAACCTACATTAAAGTTTTGCCAGATTTTAACTGAAATACATTCATTTCCTGGGTGCTTGCATGTAGTGACTTCACTTTTTGGAGCAGACTCTTAATAGAGTCCACCTTGTGTCCAGCATTTCCAAGCTAATTTTTTTTGTTTCCTACTCTTTAGTTTGCCTTAATTGTAAGAGAAGTGCATTTCTATATTTAGCAGAAGGTTTTTTTCCCCAGTCAATCCAGAACTCCCAACTTGTTAGATATGTCTGTTCAAGAGACTGGAAAGAATTCAGTACTTCAAGGAGAAATCCTTCAGAGGAATCTTTCTGTAGTGCAAAATTTATTCTCAAAAGCATTTGCCTAGAGTGAAAGCATATTAACATTGAATTTTCTCTTTATATGTGAGGGTGGTAATTCTGCATTTTTTAGAGGATGGAGTAGAAAGTAATAAAATCACATCATGCTTATGAAAATTATAAGAAATCCCAGATTGTCATTACCACAGTGCTGCTTTCCTTGAGAGAGTGGAAAAAATTTGTCTTTCAAGAAAAAACATTTTTTAAAATGAGAGTGTAGGTATTGAAGTTATGTGATGATAATGGTATTCTGGTGTTAACCAAGGGTAGAAATGCTACAATAAGAGTTTCAGCTCCAAGAAACTTGTAGACTTACGAAGATTAGATGAAGTGTAAATGAAAATACCCAGGTAGGAGCCCTTAGAAAGCAAGGAATAGATTCTGAGAAGCAACTCATAAATTGGAAGCTTGTTGTCTATTGCACATTAAGAGAGGTGGGATAAGATGTTTAAGATGCTTGGAGAAGAGATACACACAGGAGCATGAAACTGGTTTTTGAAAGTGTTTTTCTGCTATTACAGCTGCTGGCACATGACTGTTCAGTTTGTTTGAATGTGAGAATGAGGAGTGGTTAGGTAAGACTGAGTGAAATTCAGACTGGAAAGAAGGAGGAGGTTCTTCACATGAATGATTGTGAATCTGCGAAGTGCCTCATCAGAAGACTTCACGAGTGTAAGAAATTTAAGCAGGCTTAAAAGAAAGTGGAAGTACTTGGAAGAAATCTGCAAAGGCCACCAATCAGGAATCATAAAAGGCTCAGGAAAACACCTGAAAATAGTTAGGGGATGAAGAACATTTTGGAATATCTGGGGATTTTTTCAGTTTGTTTTTGAGACAGCTCTAAATCGAAGTTGTGTCATACTATGCAAGAAGAATAACTTGAACAAAGAGAGCAGAAGGGAGAGAAAACCCAATGGGTGACAAAATTCTTCTTACATGAAAATATTGAAAATGTGAAATGGTGTAAGCAGTAATGAAAATGGGAAAAACACACTTGATTTCAGGGTGTGTGTGGGGGGTTTGTTTATATTCAGTATGAACCTGGATTTATAGGTATTAGTTGAAAGATTTCTAATTATTATTTATTTTTCTTTTTATTAGCAAAACCAAATAGGAAGCTGACATTCCTGTACTTGGCCAATGATGTCATACAGAACAGCAAAAGGAAAGGACCAGAATTTACAAAGGACTTTGCCCCAGTAATAGTGGAGGCTTTTAAGCATGTTTCAAGGTACAGTGAATTTGTATGTGCAGTGTCCTTCATACTGCATTTGAGGTGCATTTAGAGAAGTCATCAGTTGATATCTTCTGGCCCACCTAGTCTTCATGTACTATTTCTGTACTTGAAATCTTGTTAGTTTAACTTACTCAATGTTCTTTTGATTTTGGATAGTCTTACTACTGTTGGATGAAATTTGATAGTAAATTTGTCAGCATTCAGTCCCTTTTTGCCTTGGGAGGCTGTTAGCTGTTCGTGAAACTAAGACTTGCTTGCTGTTTGTGTTTACATGCTACAACGGTTAGGCATTTTTCATTACTGGGTGTTGCATGATTTGTTTTTCCCCAGCAGCCTCAAATCTCATTGCATGAGGAAGCTAGTCTTGATACAGGATTATTTTCACAATGATGCATAGCTGTTGAAGCAACATAAATCGATTCATAGTGTTTGCAGATTTATGGGTTGAAAAAAAAAACCAGAGTTGGGTATTGGCCTTTTTTTTTTTTTTCCTGCTTGCTAGGACACATTGAACTGGTCTTTACTTTCTTTAAAATGTGAATTTGTTATTTTCTGAGATTATTTGACTTCTAATGCTTGAATATTGCTAAGAGCTGTGAAGGTCTTTCTGTGAAAAATAATTAAACAACAGTGCTGATATTTCCTTTTTTTCCTTGTAACAGTGAGTCTGATGAGAGTTGTAAGAAACACCTTGGCCGAGTGCTGTCTATCTGGGAAGAAAGGTCTGTTTATGAAAATGATGTATTAGAACAACTTAGGCAAGCTTTGTGTAAGTATTTTGTGAGTATATGAAGGTTCAGTCTCCTGTTTGAAATAATACTCCCCTGACTGCTGTTTGTTTTTATTTAGATGGAGACAGAAAGGTGAGGAAGCGCACATATGAACAGATCAAAGTTGATGAAAATAACTGTTCACCTCGAAGTTCTCCCACTGATCCTCCTCAGGTAAAAGCATCTTCATAAAATTCTCTGTTTACATATGGTTTCATATAGAATTTTTCAGTTACTCTTTGTTTTTGAATGGTCTCTGTTTTTCCGTGAAGAACTGTTTCTGGGCAAGGGTGGCTACCCCTGAAACTTTTCATAGTTTTTCGGCAGAGTATGCTGTAACTTTATGTATTTGACACTAAACCTAAATGTCTGAGCAGAATGTCCAGCTTTGTTCATGTCAGGATTTCAGCAGTAGTTTCTACAATGTATTGAGTTCTCATTCGGTTTCCAGGGTAGAGTGAGTAACACATGTATTAGAGTAAGATTGTTATGGATTTATCAATTAAATAGTTCCCAAAGTTTCAGTCATGATGGCTGTGGAAATTCTTGTCTACCTTGCACTGTTACTGCTTTTCTAATTCTTGTGAGGTTTCGTTGTGGTCCTATCTCAAAAGGAGTTTAGTTATAGCAATGAATGACCGTTCTCAAGACATCATAGTTTAGTATGTTTCTCTGTAGCAGATATCTGTGCTTCTGTGAACATCAGCCCTACTTCCAGAAGTGCACTGTGATACAGTCTTTTGTAATAGTGAAGCAAAACAACAGGAAAAGTAATTTAAAAAAAAAGGATAATAAAATGAAAGATACTGTAAAATAATCTCTACTGTCAAGAAGAAAAGATTATATGTATTCTTATAACAAGAATTTAAATGAAAAAGCTATTGAAGAGATGTGACCTTTAAAACTAGAAACTCTGCAGTGTTGTGCTTAGAATTAAGTTTGGTTTTGTTTTATTTTGATTCCAAAGGCGATACTGTAAATGCTGTTAAAATTGCCATCAAATCAATACTATTAGCTTGTTGTAAAATACTTCTGAATTGTTCTAGGATTTGTTTATTTAAACTAGTTCTCAATCTTGCATGCTTTTTTCAGACCACAGATCTCATTAGAGCATTACAAGAACTAGAAAACGCTGCCTCTGGGGATGCAGCAGTTCACCAGAGAATAGCTTCCTTGCCTATAGAGGTCCAGGATGTGTCCCTGTTAGACAGGATAACAGGTGAGGGTTGGGGGCCTGGTAACTGAAATGCTCTTCTAAGAATGTAATTGTATGTATTGAAATCACACTTTACTTGTTTTTCTCTGCTTACTTTTTAGATAAGGAATCTGGAGAGCAACTTTCCAAAATGGTAGATGATGCATGTATGTTGCTGGCGGATTACAATGGCAGGTTGGCAGCTGAAATAGATGATAGAAAACAGCTAACTCGAATGTTATCAGACTTTCTCCGATGTCAAAAAGAATTCCTTGCAGAGAAAGAACATAAACTGGAAGTGCGTAATGTTTTGTTTTAGTCCCTTCTTCACTAAAGCTTGTTCTTACAAATGGTTTTAGTTAGCCTAAACATCTTCTCTCCAAAGATAAATATTTTAGTGCTGTTATGTCTTTGCTTCCAGCACATTATTAACACACTGTTTGATTGTAGTGTTCTAAACCTACTACAGCAACTCTTTCTGCTTTTTTAGCTGTTCAGTCTTGATTATATCTACAGACTTAGTTTTAGTAGCGCAGATAAAAAGTCTTATTCCCAGTGTTACAAATTTAATTCTTCATAGTGTCATTTTCTTTCCATGCTCTTTTCATTCATTGTTGTCAGTCTTAGTATTTGCTAAAGGATAAGAATTTAATTCTAGGTTTCAGCACAACTTTTTAACCTGACTCAAGCATCCATTAAACACAGTAAAATGTAGTTGTAGCTTCTATGGCCTCTAACACAGCTGGTTATCAGCACTAGCACCAGCAGGACCAGACAGATCATATCAAAAGAAGGATGCAGGGTGAGCAGCATATTAGTAGCAAATGACCCCTTAAGTTATTCTGTTCTTTGCTGTTACCAGTCATTTGTTTTCCTTTCCCATGTACAACTGTAAAGCCTCCTATTGAGCATCCCACATATTTAGAATATGTCCATAATTCCATGTCAATTGCTTCTCAGTGCTAACTTGGGTATTACAATAATGGAATTGAGGCTGCATCATTTGGCAAGGGGAGATGTCTGAACAATCATGGTACCCTGTAACTGCAGCATATGTATATATGGTCCCAAAAGTAATTACTCTTCAGGTTTCATCATATATGCCTGTCAAGAATATTTTCTTTCCCTCATGGTTTCTTTACCCTTTTATAACTTCATAACTTGGATTCCGATTTTGTTGTGCTTTTGTTCCGGAAAATGCTGTTCACAATGTATTGGAAGTCATTGTTCAGATCAGTTGTATCATTCCTAGCCTACTCTTATTTCCTGACTTACTTCCTTTCCTCTATGCCTCACAGAAAAGCAATTGATGAAGGTTCTTCCTATCAACCTTACTGTGTTTATCCTGTGGGAAGAGTATCAACCAACTTCATGTAAGATAGATGGTATGCACAGTAGTGCTGATTTCAGTAGCAGCTGATCCAACTGTATTATGGAACCTGGAAGATTAAAGAACAGGAAGCGTTAAGCTTTTCATCACATGCCCTACCTTCCCTCTGCCTCTGTAAAGGGTTTGAAAGATGAGTTCGCGCAGTTTCAGTGAAGGGCTGGTTGTCTAGAGGCACTGACTTGCTTATGTAGCTCGTTACCAGCAATTACACTCTGTTCAGTTATAGTAGACTATCAGGATAGCGAGTTGCTCAAAAGAGAGGAACTTAGTCCTTCAGACAGATTTACACTTATGTAAAACAAGAGAGCTCAGTTTAAAAGAAATTAAAAATGGTAGCGCAGCTGTGAACAGATTCCACCCTTGTTGGTGTTTTCAGCTAATATAAACTAGTGTAATTTCCCAATGTTGCTAGATAAGACAATTCATAATTCTGAGAGACAGCAATTGAATATTACTGGGCTGTTATGGTCCTTCACATGGTTTATTGGCTGAATTGTTTAGACTGCTGAAGAATTTAATTCTAATACAGAACAGTTTCATTTTTGGACTAATTCGAGCTCTTTCTTTAAAAAGTAGGAGACAGTCCTCAGTATCTGTAGCAGTCTGTTTTAAACAGGTACACTGTAAGAATGTTTTTAGACTGATAAGTGTAGCATAAATATGATTTCCTAATACAGAACTACAAGCCAGGATGGTACCAACCCAGTTATTAATAAAGGCCTATGAGCCAAGAGTTTCAAAACAACAAACTTTAAATGAAGTTTAAATGGACTTTAAAATGAATTTTCAAACTAGTTCTGAGTAAAGTGACTTCATGCTCACTACCACTAGTGCTTTTTGGTTTTGGAAGTAGAGGCTGATAAACATTCTGAAGTTTTGAAATGCAAGATTAGGATGTCTTGGTGATATTGTCTGTATGGATTGTTGACTTAGCACATGTAGGATTTATTTTGGTGATTAAGAAATGGAGATGAAGCAAGATGAAGCAATCCTTTTTTACAGATTTGGGAAATTCCATGACTCAAATTGAACCTTGCTTCTTGGCTTCTCATTTGGAATAGCACTGGGAGAGGGCCTGTCACTTAATTCTTTGAGAATGTGTTTCCCTGAACTGTCTGCCCCTAGGTTTTGCTGTTCAAGTTTCATTTGTGGTGAAATTAATTTGTTCCATACAACCTTGTTTCTTGTGTTGGACTTCTGGCTATTCACACTTTCCCGAGTATAACATGGTCTCTCAGTTGTAACAGAAAGTCTTTATTTCTTCCTGAGTTTGTATCACAAATCTGTGAGTATAATGTTGAGATCCTACCTTACTGATTCCTTACCATACCAAAGCGGTATAGTAAGGAACAAGTGGATATATTCTTAGTTGAATCTAGAAATGTTACCTGCTGTTAACCTTGTTTAACAATTTGAATTGGAATTCTCAAAGAATTGTCAGTAGCTTGCAGCATTAGATAGAAGCTTTAGACCAAAATTTTCAGATCTTTTATCTTCTAAAGATAATTTAGAGGTAAGTAATTTTGAATAACCAATCTTTCCATGAGTAATTTTTTAAGAATAGGAATCTCTCTAATAGTTATTTCTGAAACAGAAGTGCATGATTCCCCTCAAAAGCAAGGTAATGTATGTGCTGAATCTTGACAGGAAGTTTTGGTAACAGGTAAATAATGTCATGTCTGCATCAAAAGCTAACTGTACTGCTTGATAGGTGGCTTTCCTAAGTATGTTAGGGGTAAGTAGTGTCATCTTTAAATCTTAAATTGTTTTCTTTAACATCTGTCTAGCTTCTGTTGCAGGTGGTGGACATGGACGCATCTTCTAATGATGTCACCATCCATTAGTAAACACATCCTGCTAAAAATAAATTTAAGAATCAAAATCTTGTATTGTCTGTTGTTTTTGAAAGCTTGAAGAGGAGGAATTCTGTAACTACTCATACCAAACCTCTGCTATTTTCATCTATATTCTCACAAGCATTACTGAGTTTATGCCTGAGATGGACAAGTATTTATCCAGTATCATTTTTTGTTCTTGAAGACTAAAATTTTCACATGGTTGTTCCTAAGACTCTCACATTCTTCCAGTGAAATAATTCAGAATTCCCAATGCAGAAGTTTGGGGGTTGCTTGCATTGAAGCTGCCATTTCCAAAAGGAGAAAGTTGTGAAAACAAGACTTTTACAGACTTTTGCTTTTTAACTTACACTGTTGGGTTTACATGATCAGAAATGAGAAGTGATGAATGTAGGACTTCTTCACAATCACAATAAAAAAACTTTCACTTCATTAGGTAACAGAGAAGGTGTGCTTTATAATTGCACTTAGGCCCCTTGAGAACCCCCCTCTAATTTAAGATCATGCTAAGGAGTCTTTTCCCTTCACTTTTGGTAGTTTTAAAATAGTATAAATATTGAAGGTTCAGTGTACTCTGGCTCCAGCTAGGATTTCTAGCTAGATAGGGTTCTGTCTATTAGAGAAAATGGAAGTTTTTGCAGAAATATTTTTCTGGAACACTTTTTTTTTTTTTTTCTGAAGCCTTTGATGACTAATACCATTCCTGTTTTCTACTACTTTAATTGACTTTTCCCCCTCTTTCCTTCTGTGTTGTATCTCCCACCTATTTCCCTGCCCATCCCCTAGTTTTTGAACAAAAATATTGTTTAGTCTATTGGTGTCACTGAAGTATAAAATGAGATTTTTATGTTATACAGGAACAAGGAATTGGATGTACATAAATTGATACCCAGATGGCTCATGTTCCTTTGATAAAACTGTCCTGTTATTCTAGAACTAATATGGCCTTAAAAATGAGGTGAACAAGAGAAGATCTCTAATGGGCTGTTCTTTATGTTCTAACTCTTCCCATCCTGCTGTGTACTAAATGACATGAACAAGATTTACTGTTCTCATGTTTCTTTGCATTTGCCTCTCCCTCCCACAGACTCTTGGATTATAGACTGAGTGGTCTCTTTCTAAATTTCAAGTAAAGGGATTGATAGTTGGAAATCTTAAGTGACCATGAACAGGTATGAGTAGGGGATCACAAGACACCATCTCACTTTAATTTTGACCTTATGGAAAGATGTAGTATTCCTACACTTAGCGTATAGTGGGTACGCAGTTTCTTACACACTCTTCCTATCAGTTTACCACTTTAAATTTGGGAACATCTTGTGACTAGATCAAAAATTTTATGAGAGAAGGGCTACTCTGGGAAGCCTGTTCTGATTTAGCAGTTTGCATTTAATTAAAACACTTAACGGTGCTATCTTGCATTTCTGATTTTCTACAGCTCTGTAAGCCGTATTTATATTCTTACACTCTCACACATCTGGTTTTAATTTTGGTTTCTTAGCATGTTGAGAGAATACAATAAGTTCAATGCACATTTATTTTATGATTGAGCTTTTATGGCTCCATATAGTTTGACTTGTCTTTCTAAAGGTTTTCATTTTGACTTTGAATTTTACAGATAAACAGCAAGCAGTTAGTCAGCCTTGACTTTAGTTCTGTACTTGAAAGACTTTTTTTTTTTTTTTTTCTCCTGCTCAGTTGACACTTAATGGTTTCAAATGTAGACAAAAATGCTAAGCAAACAGTTTGGGCTGGCGGTGGTATAACAGACCTCTTACCCTTAAGTTTTGTTTTACAATACCAATCTGGTATATACCAAATACCAGTTGTCTACTGTTGCCATTCACCATGGCCTTCATGTTATCACAGGGTGTAATGCTTTCCTTGCTGGCTTTATTTTTTTTTATTTTCTCTCTTTAAACCACTTATTCTTCCTTAGTATGTCACTGTGTCTGCTTTTTTTTGCTTAGTGACAGAGTACTTAGGGTAATATATTCCATTATGCTTTGTATTTTTTAAGTTCACTTTAGATAATTAGTATTTATTTCTTCATAATATTGCAGCTGAGCACCCAAATTATTTTACTGAGTTTTGGTTGAAGATGGATTTGGAGGGAGAGCCCTACAGTGCCTTTTGTTATCAAGTGAAGTTTGTTATGGAGCAACATTGAAGGTGATCTACAGCTCCATAAATGTGGCAGTAGTACAGTAATTCAAGTTATTCTGGAGTTGGAGCTGAGCAAACAGTGCAGTGGTTAGAGAACAGCTAGCTGGAACATATTAGGAAGTGGTTAGTCAGGTTCATCCAAACCCTGAAGGACTGTTTTGAGTATTTAAGATCTTCTGATACATGCTTGGTAACAGAAATAGTGGTACCTAATAGTGGTAGAAACAGACCATATTGTATGATCTCTTGACATGATGAACCATTGTATTAATTTTTGTTCAAGATTGCAGCTTCAAAAATTGAAGCTGACTTGGTAGTGCTTCCAGTTCAGGGAATATATGACTTTTACTGAAATAAATCTTTTGAGTCAAGGCAGATATTTTTGGGCTGAGGGGAGCATGACTGTGGATCTCTTTTTTTTTTTTTTTTTATAAAAAAGTGGGGAGAACCTTTGCTAAAATCAGTGGCCCAGTTCCAAGTAACTTGCACTGCTTTTGAGAGAAATGTACGTAGGAAGGAATTTCTTTCCTCACCATCAGGAAGGAAATGTAGGGTAAAGATCTCTAATGGGTCTGTTCTTTATGTTCTAGGTCTCCCCATCCTGTCTTGCATGAAATGAAATGTAATTCAGTAACAGGCCACTATGCTTAGAAATCTGTGTAAATTGATTGAAATCCATTGCTTGTAAGTTGACCATTTGAATGGCCATTTGAGAGGCTTTGTTTAGTGTACATGCTTTATTAGAATTCTACAGTGCAAATCTTTTACTGAATACCAGCATTGGGGTTGTGTTTAGTAAAAGCCAAAACTAAATTTCCATAGTACCAGTAGTTTGGATTATCTGCCCAAAGGTGACTCGGAAGAATTACGTGGTCACTGAAATAGTAATTTCTCCTTAATTTCTCTTTAAGGTTTATTTACTTAGACGTTAAGGTGATGGAATGTTTAAAATAATACATAGGTTGCATCTCTTAACTGCAGTGGAAGTAGGCCTGCTAAGTTTTTACTAACTGTTTTTACAGGTTGCTGACCTTTTAGATGTGGTTTTCTTTTTTCGATAAGTACTTTCTTCAGTGACAGGAGATAAACTTGTAGAGTTTTGTAGAAGTAATTTTTAAGACTAGAGTGGAGAACAGTAGCCCTTATGTCAAACACAACATAGCAAAGTCAAATGATCAGTGCATAATATAGTTACTCAGTTTATACCTGAAAGATTAGACTTCACAGCTCAATGTTGACATTCAGAGCAAAAAGACTTGAAGGCTTCCACCTTTTAAACTGTCTTTTCAGATATTTGAATATAAATCTTGGTTTTTCTAACAGGCTGAACAGGTTATAGGTTGTACTTTACTCATCCTTGTAAAATAAAAATAACCTTTTGCTTCATTTCATCACATTTTAAAGCATGGTCATCCAAGATACTCTGGTTTTGAAACAAGTTAATAAAAATGTTACAGCTGTTAATTTTTTTTTCCATTTAACCCTTATTTGTGAAGGGTGAGTTTTTTTAGCTTTCACTCTGCAACTGACCTGTTAGTTTTTATTAAAAGCGGGGAGAAAGGTGTATATATATGTATGAGATACTGCAAGATACCAGGTATTTTAATACCCTTGAGGTGTGTTTTGAATTCCTTATTATAAAAATAATGAGAGAAGATACTGGACTTGACTAGGTGGGACTTGCTGTTTGTGAGACTTCTAGCCAGAATGTTCCTGGCTATTGCCAGCCACAAACTATATACTGTTAACCAAAATGAATGGATCTATTTGTGTCATCCTCAGAAGAAGAAGTTTTGCAGGTATGTAAAACCTTGTGGAAACACCTGAGATGATGGGGAGTTAGAAAGGGAATAATCAGTGCTCTAACTTGCATTTCCTGAAGGATAGCTGTAGATTAGTAAGTGACTTTTCTATAGTGCATTGTGCAGTAGATACTTCCTTTGCTTTGATCAGGAGTTTGCTGGAATAAAAAGAAAACCTGAATATAAGAAATTTATGTAGGAAATACTGATACTGTAGTTCCTATTTATGTCAGTAGTAGCAGTTCAAACTACCTTTTCTGTGAGCCTTCATTTCCAACAGTAATACTGATATTTTTTACTTTTTTTTTTGTTAAAAATATGTTTGTGTCACTGGACCTAGTAAATTTAAAGTTTGTGGTGTTTTTAAATCTGTATTTTGAATATAAAGCAGAACTGTAAACCCTGCTTGTATTCCTCCCACACTTAGAAGCTTTTGGAATTACTTACTGAAGTAGATTTAAGCTCTAAATAGGAACATAAGACTGCACTGAATGGTAGGCAGTCATTCTAAGCAGGCTAAACATTAACCTTTCTGTATGGGAGTTACTAAGTTAACATTCATAATCTAGTTTCAAAAAATCCTTAATATTATGGATGAAAAGGGAGAGGGAGGGAAGGTGTTGGAAAGCTCTGCTCCACAATTTGAGATTGCTTGTATAAAAAATCTGAATCAAAATATGTTGCTTTAGCTAATGTGCTCTGGTAGTTTCACTTAATAGGAAAATAAGCCCATGTGAATATGAAGATCATTGCAGTTGCAGTCAAGTGCTGTGCTCCTTAGAGTTCTCTCTAAATAGTGTCCATGTTAAAGCCTGTGTTGTTAGGTTTATTTTTACAGTTTTAAATTTTTAATTTATTTTAATTTTTCTGCTATCACTAAGATCTAGAAACTTTATTATGAACAAGGGATTTTTTTGTCTAATGAGCTTCTATATGAAGTTAAAAATAAGTGCCATGCTCAAGTTACACTTTAATATGACCTATAACAGTAGTTACAGTCTTTGACTGCATTTTGATAGTGGTTTGCCTGGTTAATTGGAATGGCTGGTGAGAACTGCTTGTAGAAATCTCTGACAGAAGAAAGAAAAGATATGGTTAGAACCAACCTGCTTTTTCTCTGAGCCTCGCTAAAGCAGCACAATACAGATTTTATTCTACAGCAGACTTCTGATGTTTTCACTCAAAACCACTCCACTGTTAGAAGAAATTTGTGTAAAATCCAATGTAGAAGATAGTGGCACTCGTGCTGTTGTGAACAGAGCTGATACCTTTTGGAGAATTTAAATGTGCACAGCAAGGAAACAGTTTTCAGGTAGACAGCAATAGCTTTGAGACTGCATTTAAAGAAAATACACATCCAGTTACTCTAGATCTTGGGCAGAGTGCTCATATTTACCCCTGTTCTCACATCTATATAGGAAAATAATTCATCATCTTATGTAGTGGCCTGAGGCAGCAAATATTGTCAGAGCCTGTTAATGAAATGTGTGACATTTTATGTTGTATTTAGTGTTGGCATAGGGGAAAATAAGAAATGTTAATGTGTGCAAAGTGATTAGTAAGTATAGGTGCCATTTTTATGACAAAAACCAGTTTGCATTTTAAAAAGCATTAGTAGGGGTGAAGTATTTCTGGTTTGAATCAACATGTAGTGTGTAAGAACGCTGCACTTTTCCATGTGTTTTTTTGTTTGGGTTTTTTGGTTTGTGGGGCTTTTTTTGTTTTGTTGTTTGTTTGTTTGTTTTGTTTTTTTACTGTTGCTTTTTGGATTTTTTTTTGGGTTTTATTGATCTTTTTCAGTTCAGAGCTTTAATTTCAATTAGTCTACTACTAAGCCCATCAGTTATGGGTAAAATACCACTGGAAATAAGAACATTCAAGAATACATATGAATCTTTCATGACAGATCAGGATAATTTTTAATTTTTGTAATTCTGTTGTCAAAATTGAGCTCATTACTCAAAATGGAGTTAGCAGTTGAACTGCTTTAATCAGGAACCAGAGCTGTTTGTTTTCCTAGTTTAAATTCATTATGATCTTCTGTAATGGTGCTCCTAAACTAGTGACAGGGTTTATTGTGATTGTTTCAGACAGCTTCCATCTCTTCAGCTAAGGCTAAATGTAGAGAGCAGAAATACTCTTCAGTAGGACTCACAGTGAAACTGAATTTTACAAATCAAAATCACCAAACCACCACAATTACCCTAATGTCATCATATAGTGAACTTGGGGAATTTACTTCAAAATATCCAGGCTTTTAAAATAAAATCAGATAATTCTCATTCCTAAGAAGCATGGAGAATAGTAGTAGACCACTTCATGGTGCAGTAGGTCAAGAGCCACAGCTGAGAAAAGATGAAAACTGTTAGGTAGAATAACTCTTAGCTGGACTGTGCTGAAAAACCCAGTTCTTAAAAACTCACTATCTTTCTGTTAAAGGTCATTGATGAAATACAGAACTTTGGGTCATGTTTCCTTTCAACTAGTAGCAACTGTAATTTAGTTAGTACTGGCCTGATTCTGAAAATTAATCTCCCAAGATTAATGATAGCCTTTTTTCCTGGAGAATCCAGTCTGGAAGGCTTGCCTCCATACTGAAACACATGATGAGGTGTGAATCAAAAGAGGGGGAGAATTCTAGGACTTTCAGACAATGGTACAGCTGCCTTTCAGATGTGTTTAGTCTTGCATTGATTAGAAGCTGAGGTTTTATGATCACATGTATGTTTAGACCCATGCCCATTGGTTTGTTTTGTGGTTTTTCCTTTGTTTTGTGGGTTTTTCGGTTTTTGTTTTTGGGGTTTTTTGGGGGGGGGTTTGCTTGTTTGTGGTTTTGAGGGGGTTGTTTATTTTGGTTTTTTCCTTTTTTTTCCCCTAGCACCTTATTTCAAAATGTGTTAAGAAGCTGGGTTTCTTCATACCTGGATTTCTCTCACTAATTGGGGTATGGTACATGTGTCTGCAGAGTGTGGAGAACAACTTGGAAAGCGTGACTTGAGGCTGAGGACAGTGCTGAAACACCATCTCTCTTTGACTGTCTTTCGGAGCTGTCATCAGAAGTTATTCTGAGGGGGTGTGATGTAAGAGCAGTTGATGCTCTTATAGCAGCAGTGAGGAAACAATGTATCCCACAGCTTTTGTGCTTGCTTCAAATGTTTCTTAACCAGGAATAAATGGAAGTTGTCACAGGATACTCACTGATACCACTTTACTGATAAGTGTAAAGTGGTTCTTACACTTGCCTTAAAACTTTATTCTAAACTAAAAGAATAGCCAGAGTACATTTACTTTTGCATTCGAGTGGAGTGGTTGTGATATTTTTCAGTTTTGCCAAAAGTAAAGAATATTGTATAAGTGTAATATGCAGATGGTTTGAAATGGTGTGGACTAAAACGGATGGAAATAAGGAGAAGCAGAAAGCAGGGAAACAACTCAGGATGATGTACAAATCCTGTAAATGAACTCTATGTTGTCTTGGAATTTTGTTTTATTTATATAGTATGAAGATGTGTCTCTGACATAAAAAGTGCATAAAGTTGACTTTATTAGAGGGCAAAACATTTTTGTGATATTTCTCAGTTCCTGCTGTCAGAATTTGGCAGTAGAGGAGAGAGTGAATTGCTGTTACATAAGGTATTGTCCAATTTCCTGGGAGACTTGACTCTTGCAGTTATGCTGCCAGTCTTATCAATTCTTCCCTTTGCCAGGGAAACAGTCCTAATTATTTCACTCTTACAAGTTTGATAGAATTACTTCTGTGAATATGTAAAGAGGAGAGAGGCCCAGAGGAATGTTTCAGTAGCTTTTCTCCCCTCAGTCTATCCTAGTCAGCCTATGGGAACATGGAACCAGCCATAACTTCACTGCTCTTTGCCACAACAATAGGTGATGGTGATGTAGAAGACATCAAGTAATATTGGGTTGGAAAGGGGATAGTTGGAGGGCACACAGTGCCTGGGAGCTGCTGTGGGATGGAGAATTGGACTAATTGGGATGGAGTTAGGACATTAGGCACTACTGTGGGTGTAAAATAATGTGTGTAATAATAACATTGGAACGAGATTTCTCTGAGAGTAAGTAATGTAAGGAGCCAGTATTTGAGGTGCTTTCTCCCATACCACTAGCTGTTTTATTTTCTTGCCTGATTCAATATTATTTATGTTTTTTCACAAAAGCATCTTTATTTAATTATCTTCATCTGTGAAATTGGCATCACAGCAGGTTCTTATATTCTGACTAGGTTGGTGATTCAGAAATATATTATGAATTCAGATTGGCTATAAAACCCCCCAACCTTATGCACCTAACCATATTGTCTAAATAGTATACCCTCCTTCACATAAAGAAGAAAAATATGCTGTTACAACTTTTTGAAATTGAATAAGATCTTCATAATTTGAAGTAAGGTAGTACATATTTAAATGAAAACAATTGAAACATTTTTTTAGTGTCAAAAATGAATTTTGGTTACTTTCTGCACTTCTACATGACCAAACTGAAAAGGATCCACTTTAAGTCAGTGCAGTGAGGAGGGGTTTTTGAGGGCCATAGGTAGGAGAGAAATATATTGCGAAGTTTTAGGCAGAGACAAGTCTCTTATAATTTTGTTTGTGGAGGAATTAAGGACTCTAATGAGATGAAGTACTGTTAACGTGATCTAGCCCAGGCCTTCTCTCCGTGAATCAGGCTTATTTCTCAGTGCACTAGAGATACTTTCTCTCTCCATAGTTGTTTGTATTCCATAGCATACACATAATTTTTAAATAGGGCTGAGAGAGGAAGCTGAGAAGTAGGAGAAATGCCAGATGCTTTCTGAAATAAATGTAGACATTATTGTAGCTGTGAACCAAAGGGCAGGGATATTAATCAGTATTTTGTGATTTAGCACAAATCCTGAAGTATTTAAAACTATTTTTTGAGTCTCTGATTTAAGTGTAGGTTGATGTTAACAAATAGATAGAAATCACTGTAAAATTTAACTTTTGATCTTCCCAAAACTTAGGCATTTCCCTCTGTATTTTGGTGCAGTTTTTTTTCCTCTTCCCCATGTATCCAAACCAGATATTTATGTTGCACCTATAAAGGTGAGGAGAATTGGTTTTGTAGTCAGCACATGCAACAGTTTTAAAGCTTGGCTGCAAGCAGAATTTAGAGTAGAAAATGTGTAGTGGCTACTTAGTACATTGAAAGCCAGATTTGAAGAACAGAATTGAAAGTTGGAGATAAGCATTGAGCTCTGAGTTCTGCCTTTCTAAAGACCTTTATTTTAAGGTCAGTTCTGAAAATAGAACTTGAACAACACGTCGAAAGTAGCAATAAAATGTGAAGAGGCCTGGAGAATGAAGATTTACATCTGACTGTGGTCCTACAGGTTAAGTAGATGCTTATTTCCTCAAATGTTAGGTTGTCATGACCACTTTCCATTCCTAATTATGTATTTCTTCCTTTGTTTTTCTTCAGTCAGTATCAAAAGTTCATTTTACTCCAGCCCAATTACTTCATTGGACAGCAGAGGAGGTAGATGTCATTGTTTGTTTTTACCTCAGTTATTTATGCCTTTAAACAGTTCTCAGATTTTATGTGGAACACTGAACTCCTTATAATTTCTTTAAAGACAAGCCTCAGAACTGTCATGTTCTCAGTAAATGTGAGCCCTTTGATCCTGAAGAAGGTAGAAGGCAGGAGACAGCAGACGGTGTAACTCCCCCGAGTGTTACACTTGGCAGTATTTCAAATATACAAAGTTTTGTTGTAATTTATTTCTAGGTTGCTAGTAGCTACCAGAGTAGGAGGAATGATTCTGCAAAGGCAGTAAATATGAAATCAGTAATTTTCTGCATCACATCCCTATTTGCCAGTTATGACCCATCACTTTATTTCTTCTTTTGTGCGCTATCATTTATTCTGCATTCTTCTCAAACCATGGTCACCAAACCATCTAAGGAGACCACTGAGAACACTGCATTTAATAGAGAATCTCCTTTTTCCTTGTATCTCTCCACCTTGTCTTTGCTGTCCTACACATCCAGACTCAACTGTGAGAGCTGGAGCTCCTCATTGGTCAAGATCTCAGAGTATAAAGGTGAAGCCATGTTTAAATTCGTGATGTGTTCTAGAAACATAAAATTTCCCATACTAAGTCACGTGTTTTCTGGTGGGGATAATTGACATCCTTCAGCTGTAGTGAACCACAGGTAAAAGGTGGTAGCTGTAGCTTATATGGCCAGCATATTTGATAGAATTGGTGAGCTGTGCCATCATGAACTTTATTTTGGAGTATTTGTCATCCAGATAAAATCAGAGGTTTTGTTAAACTGATACTCACCACATAGCTTCCACAGACATACCTGTTTAGTCTTACTTATCTGTGATTCCATAATAACCATTGTTAAGAGATGCCAGTAGATCATGGTTTTCTTTTTCCTCATTTTCTGTCTTCCACTGACAGAACTTCTGTTGTGGTGAATTTGTTGCAATTTTTTTTGCTGCTCTTGTTTTTTAAAATGGTGGTACATTAAACAGTCTTTAGTTTTACATGACTTAAATCTAGGAGCTGTTCCACTGTAATTAGTATTTTATACACTGACTGTTTAAATAATTTAGCATGCCATTGGAAAGCCAGGCATTTCTTGTGTTTGCTGTCACACGTCATGTAGTGAATATAGAGCGCCATTTCCAGTAGAGAAAAATGTAATTTGGCATAGGACGATACTAGATGCAACTTCTGTAGTGAGAATTCAGTTGTGTGTATACCTGTTGTTTGTTTTCTTGGTGATAACACGACTGCTACACTTAGCTTATCTGAAAATGTAAGACTGGGAAGTCCCTATTTATAATACTCTTATCTGTGGAAGAAATCATACATTTAGCCTCGGGCTGAAAGATTGTGGATTAAAGCAGTGATGCAGGTGCAAACCCAAAGCAGAAAGTACAGACACTACACACAGATTTGGTTTTGAGAGCTTGCCTGAACTTTTTCAGACAACACATTGTTAAGAACCAGTAATTCCTGGTTTTCTGGATTTCTTCTTGTACAATAGTGCTGTCTTAGGACACAGCAGCAAGAAATTTAACATGACTAGGCTATCCTCCAGACAGTAGTGTTTAAAACATCCTTTAGTTTCCTGGCTAGCTTCTCACCTATAATTTATATGGATTGCTAATGCATTCCCTTGCTGCAGTGCCTGTATGGGGAAGTCATCCTAATGCCATTGAAAATGTAATGGGCAGCCTTCTGCAGCTGCTCTGTACCCATGTTCTCAGCGTTTCTAGAAGAGAGCACCTTGAAACTTTACCTTCTGGCTGATTAGTGTCTTCTGCTTTATGCAAAGAGAAGAATCCAGTTTTCTGGAACACCCAAGATGTTCCTTTTTTTCCCAACCCACACTCCACAACCCACAACAGTAGAGTTGTGCTTAGTCCTTGAGTCCCAAAAGGATGCTGCTTTATTATTTGGATAATGAGTGTTATTAATATTAGATCATGCAAGTGCTTTTAAGCCAGTTTGAAATTATTATGTTGATCCATATGTAAACCACAAAATTAGCATAACTTTTTTTCATCTCTTAACAGTTTAAGATAGAGAAGATTCCTGTCACTGCTGACTAGGAGCATCTCACTTATTCCATTAGTGTCCTCCATGCTCTGTGTGCATATACAACTCAGCAAATATCCTAGCCCCAAATCCTTGAAGCCATGCTCAGTATCAGCTGCGGTAGTCAGTGGAAAATTAATGTTCTTAGGCAGCATGATCAGAAAAATTGTACATGCTCAATGGCAGCTGTAGGTTTCAACCTTGTGATTTCTGTTAAATAGTAAGCAATAATTTGTAGGCTTCTGAGGGTAAATCCATATGTGGACTGTAGAATAATCTTGGTCACTTGAACTTTAGGTTTGGATTTACTTGAAAGTATTCATTGTCTTCTGGAGTCTGAATAGTCAACATACAGTTAGGTATATAACTGAAAGAGCAAGAGAGTTTACAGAAACTACTCTTAGAAAGACCAAGAGTAATAAAGACTGGGGTTCATAATGTAGGTTTTACAATATTCAGTTATAAAATAGTGAGTACAAACTCCAGATTTATGTCTTTCAATGTAAATGATAAAGGATTACCATTTAAATATATATTTTCTAATTTAAGAAGTCATACATCTATTACATGATTTAAGATTTAGGGAATATTTATTTTCTGTATGTGAGCCAGTGCCCAAGTTTCAGTAGGAGGAGATTGCTGGAAAATACTGAATTTCATTAGAGCTCCAGTAAAAACAAAGCTACTGGTGGAAAACATACATGCACAGACAAACTGTTGTGAGGGTCAGCAGGTGTCCTCTTAGTGGTGCAGTGGGAGGGAGGAATACTGTGCAATTCTGCAAATGCTGTGAGATCTAGAGCTCACTGAAATAATTCCTCAGGAGACATGTTCTTCATGTTCCTCAAAATGTTTAATGGCAGACAGGCTTCCTCTTATGCTGCTGCATACAGATGTACTTGTTAAAGCATATTACTCACTTTTTCCTGGGGCATGTGTGATTAACAGTGCTTTTTCTTCCAGCACTGGGGTACCTAGCATGCTTTTATGTATCGTCAGACAGCTTTTGCAATGTTGCACAATGAACTTTCTCCTTCAAACTTCAGTTCATTTGGAAACATAAGGAAATATGCCCTACACAGTTGCAACTTTCCACCTACACATGAATGACTGTGGGAGAGTTCTTTTGCTGTTTTCGTTTGATCCTGTGGTCTTGATTCTTTTTGATAAGGTAGCTATGAGCAAGTCACTTTCCCTGAACAGTGGCAAGAAGATGATTCTGGGTTTTGGTTTTTTTAGCTGTGGAAGTGAAGGAGAGATGTGTCCTTTCTGCTCCTTCAGCAGGTACCTGCCCTCTCAGCAGGGGCTCCTCATGCTGTGCTATTGCACCATCAAAGACCAGCTAGAGATGGCTGGGAGTCACTGAGGAACTCATTTGGTCTGTTGACCCCTTCTGTGATGCCTGGCTAGCCTGGGTTTGAGAGGTGTCAGTAGAGAAACTACGTTTTACTTTACAAGGCAAGCCCTTTAGAAAAAAAATTAAAAACTTGAAATGCATGCTGACTTGTATGGTTGCTTTTTTAGATGGTATATTTGTGTGCAAGTGTTCACATTTTATTGTAAGTCATGGCCAAATAGTAAATAATTTTGTCATGTTTCCCACCCTGTATAGGGAAATTTTCCATGACATTGTACTGCAGAGTGACAGAAAAGTGGCACACCCAGGTCTCATACTCAATCCCTCTACCTTGTGGGCAGGCTGGAAGCATATACCCAGATGGCATTTGTATAGTTCTTCATAAACACGCACTCTAGCCTGCCACAGATCACGTCCAGCACACCAGAAATCTTAAACAGGTTCTGACAGGTGGGTTTTGTTGTGCCAGCCAATCAGTCCAGCTCTTGCCTGAACGTCAGCTGCAGGTTCAGACCTGTTGGTTTTGTTTTCCTTGTCATCAGGTGATGGGTGTACTTTATTTTTGTTTTTCTTTCAAACTTCATATTTACAAGAGATCTGGAAACACGAGTCTATGGAGAGATCTGTCTTAAAGGTTTTAAGAAAAAGTAGGGGTAGAAAATTAATGGAAAAGTTTTTAACTTGCTATACTAGCCATGTATACTGGATTTATATTCAATTGAGTTTGCCACCATGTTAAGCCCTTTTCTGCAGCAAGAGTGCTGTTTCCATTACTACTTGTCTTCTTGTCTTGTTTTCTGAGAGAATTTGAAGCAGCTCACCAGTGAAATGAGACAGATGTAATTACTTTGCAATTTGGACAGCAAATATTTTAAAACCCTGCTTTTTAAAGACTTTGTCAGGAAAACCAACTTTTTAGAAGAGAGGTTGTACAGGTTCTTATTTTAGGCTGTACAACTGGAAGTAGAGCCTGAGGTTTTTTCTAGAACCCTTGGTGCAAATTTAAAGCAGTATCAAGTTGGTGAGAGCAGATTTAGTGTGAATAAGATTGGAGTGTGTGTTATACAAGTAACCCAGGATAATGAACTTCATGGAAATATACCTAAGTGACTTGCATTTTGATATGCAAGAAACACGTGCCAAAAAAAGGGAATTTAAGTGATTTACTACTTTGTATCATTCTATTTCTTTTGACACTGTGTAAACGTGAAGCACAAAGGAATTACTTGCATCATTTGCCTTTTTCCCACCAGTAACAACTCTACTGAATTGCTCATGATTTAGTTTGTAAGTATCTTAGTAGTAAATTACTGTAACAACATTTAACTTACTATGTTTGCATCATGACCTGATCTTCCAAGGTAATTTCATCCACAACTGGATAGGAATATACAAACATACAAAATGGAAAACCCCACAGATACTCCTAGAGTTCTATATAAACCAGGATAATGATTTTAAAGATCATTTTAGTGAACTATAGGTGGCTTGAATGGATGAAAGATCCTTTAGAAAGCTAAGATAATTTAGAATGAAATGATGTTGTAGCACTAAGCCTGACAAGTTCAAGAAGTGTTTGGACAGTGGTCTCAGGCACAATGGTGTGACTCTGGGGGATGGTCCTGGACAGGGGCAGGAGTTGGACTCGGTGATCCCTGTCGTTCCCTCCCAACTTACCATATTCTGTAATTTTGTGATTGTTAACCTCTGATACATGTT
The DNA here is from genome assembly GCF_001522545.3 of Parus major. Classification (NCBI taxonomy): domain Eukaryota; kingdom Metazoa; phylum Chordata; class Aves; order Passeriformes; family Paridae; genus Parus; species Parus major. Next base: position 85,255,842 of record NC_031769.1, read on the forward strand.
TTTTATCAGTACCTCACAGAAAAATGTGCATTAGTAGGGTTAGTGCAATCAGTAGGCTTTTGGGAACAATACAGTTCATAATGGGAAGGAGGAGTTGCAGAAAACAATATAAATGTCATTCCATGTCCTTTTTAATGTTGTTTACTTGTTCTGTGTTCTGCGCTCTCTAGAATTTTTTTTTTTTCCTTCTGGTTGCTCATAATTTCTTCCCTGAAAACCTCTTTTTACACATTTTTATTATAAAATAAAACCAGCTATTTGAGCAATTTGGAATTTGGTAAATAATGTAAAAACACGTGAGTGTGCCAAATTTACTGCCTGGAATTGGTTAATTGGTAGGGGACTTTTTCATTGTGAATTTTTCTCGGAATTGTTCTGTGCTCTCTATTGGTATCACTTTGCTAAGGCAGATTTTTCTAGTCATTTTAATACTAAAGCTTGTGGGCAAGCACTTTCTTTAAAAGCCTTTTTTTCTTTAGTTTTTTTTAATGATAGGACTTGTATCTATGTGTGTTTTTTGAGAATTTAGATTATGATTCTTGTTGATCATAGAAGAGGTGCAGTTTGCTTGCTTCATGCATAGTAGAGTTTTCACTGGGGATACTCCCACAGGGTGTATGAGGGGCAATTAAATCAGAATATCTACTGCTGCTGTGCAGTTCTTTTTTCCACCTTTACCTTTCTTATGCTCCCATCCCCATTGCTGAACACAGCACCTGAAATACCTATTTCACACAAAATGAGAGAAAAACATAAAAATCACCATGCAGCAGATCAACAATTTGTCTTACACAATTACTCTCATTAGTTGTGCAAACTATAGTTTCAGTTATCAATTGACACTGAGCATATTCAACTGCCATTAGGCACATCAGGCTTGGGAATGCTTATTTTTGAGCTGTAACTTAATGCTCCTCTTGAGAATCCAACCATCTAAAATGGATGGTTCAACCTACTTAATGAAGCTGTGAGAATAAGTTGACAAGTGTAATTTGAAGCTGTCTAGCTGATAAAATTCATTAGAATGTACACATATTGGATGGCCCATGACATTCTTTACTTCTTTTGAGAACTAGCCTTTAAAAATATTTTAAAAAGACATGTTGTTCAAGTAAGACTGTTCTGAAATTTTAAGGTGACCATCTTTCACAGCTCTTTGTTTGGGTTGGATAGGAATAATTTATGAACTTGGAAAAGACAGACATGAATCATTAAAAAGAAAAAGTATTGGAAGAACTTCTTCAAAATGTCCAAAACCAGTTTTGCGCAGCTAGACCGTACATTGATGATTTAAATGAACAAGGTCACCAGTATGGGCTCACCTGTAGCTGAAATTTGGGGTCCTGTATTTGCATTGCCTTTATTTAGTTCACCTTAAGTAAAGCTAACACGCAGTTGCAGATCAGTAGAATGCTTTCTCTTTTTCTTTCTTGCCCACAGATTAACACTGAGTGGTTCTATACTGCAGCTGCAACAGCTGTATATGTTATCCTACTTTAAGTTCTATGGATTGGACTGCTACTAGTGCTTAACCTTGCTACAATAAAACTAGCTTTTATGCTTCTACATTATGTAGATCTGTCTCTGACAAAGATCTGAGAGTTGTAACCTGGCTAGCAACAGATAAATCCCTACCTAGTGACCTTCAGTGTTAACTTTCATTCTCAGATTCCCTTTCATCTTCAAAATAAATACATGTAGTCTTAGCTTTACAACAGTTTCATACTTTAAGAAGATGTGTCTGCTAAATAATGAACTACACAATCCATGTTTTTGTGGTTCAACACAGCATTAGGTTGAGAGAGTTCCACATATGAAATCTGAAGTTGGAACTGAGACTGTCGTAATGACCTACAGGCAAGGGATGCGTGAACTGGGGAAGGTGCATCTGACACATCTGAATTTTTACAGTTTATATGTTAGGTACAGTAAATATTTGAGCCTGAAGACTTTACACAGCTGTTCTTAAATGCATTGCTAAAGGCATGCTTTTCTAATAGACCAACAAAATTCTTCACTCGTTTAAAATTCTTCTAAAATTAAATACTGATACCTTTTAATTTGTATTTCATGTAGATCGATCTGTGAATAGGTGAAACTTCAAGAAGTTATCTATAAACCTCCAGCCATTTAATTTTATTTTCTTATTTTCAAAACTTCTGCTTTATCCCTTCTGTGCCTGTGCAGAGTAGCAACTTGAGTATTGGAGCAAAATTGCTCAGAATTGTTCTGAAGTACTTGATTACTTATCATCAAAAGTTCTCCAATGCTTCATTCTGTCAGCCAGTGTTTGAAACAGTGTTTGAAAAAAGAATGCAGTATAATTTAAGCATCTCTTGGAAGTGTGTAGCTTTGAATTTATTACAATAGCTAAATAAATGCTGTATCAGATAATAAAACACAAGTAGATCAAGTGTAACCTCAGGCAGGCATCTTTAATTTCAGTTGCTGTTCATATCTGCTATCCTGAAATACTTTAAATTAAATCATAGTCCCACAGAGATTGTCTAATTAAATCAATGTTTTTGTATAGTAATTTATTTTATAAATTAATATTCATCACCCTGGACCTTTTATGATTGAGGGGAGATAAATGTAAACTAAGCCAGCCTAGTAATATCCCTGCTAATTAAGTTTACTCATAGAATCATAAAGATTGGAAGAGACCTTCAAGCCAGTCCAGCCCAATTGTCCATCCAGCACTACCACTGTAACCCCAAAACCACATCACTCACTACCAGGTCCAGGTGCCTCTTGAATGCCTTCAGGGATGGTGACTCCACCACCTCCCTGAAGGCTTACAAATCCTGTTTTGTTTTCTTCTATATTTCCAAACTTTGAGCAACCTTTTGGCAGCACAATCTTCAACAGAAAGGTTAAAGACAAGTTTATAATAAAGTAATCTGAAAAATTAGCTTTGAGATAAACTAATTTATGTGTTTTCTCAAATTATTATGAAATGGGGAAGAGCATGCATTTTGATACATTAATGAAAGTGAACCTGAATTTAATGAAATTACAAGCTGTTGGGAAAAAAAAATACTTTTAATATGCTCATCAGAGATTACTTAAAACATTACTAACTTCTGTGAAGATCTCTGCCAGAGAGATTTCCAGTGTGAGCTGAAGAAGACTTCTGCAATTAAAACCATGTACAGTTGTTCTCTAGGTTGTCCATGTGCTGCTTGGCCACTTGTTCTCTGTGAGAACAAAGAACTTCTTCTATGGGTGGGTTGTCCATGGCTCCCATGAGTCTAAATAATGGGGAGATGGGAGCTGATGGGTTTGAATGCAAAACTTGGATTATGGAACTTGGTGCCAGAGTCTGTGGAGATTAAGAAGGGATTTGAGACTAGACGTTGCAGTAAAGAATGGAATCGGAGATCAGCTGGCTGAGAAGGGAGTGAGCAGCCAGAAGGGTGTAATACCATGTAGGACTGAAATGAACTGGAATTCAATTGGACTAAGACAGTGGAAGCAAAAACTGATATAATAGATCTTATACAGATATTATATAGGTGAAGAATAGGAGCAGGCGAAGTATAGGACTGGGGAGAAACAGGTGTAAGTGGAACCAGAATTATAGAGAAAATGATAAAGGGAGACCACGATTGGAGAGGGAGCAATTTAAATCAGAATCAGAAAAGCTAGAAATGGGAAGGGTTAGGCAAAAACCAGTTGTGAGTGTTTGTATTGTGTCTGAATGCAGCTGTGATAGAAGTCTGAGAGGCATTGAACATCTTTCCTGGACAAAGGTTATTTCTAGGAGCAATGTTCCAGGAATGGAGATGGAGACAAGGAGTCAAGGCTGCAGTGAATGAGATTTGAGATACTGTTTTAGGCTGGAAGGTGCTGGACAAAAATTGCATTTTGAAGAAATAGGAAGAATAATTTGTGGCCACTGAGAAGGACTTGGCATTTCTGATAGTCACACTTCAGATGGGAAATGTCCAGATAAAATGCTTTGTTTCTATCTGCTAAAAGGAATTTGTGATTTGAAGGTCTGAACTGTATTCCAGTCTGTACCACAACATAACGCTTGATGGTAAACAAAGTCATATAATCAAGCTTTCCCCAGATGGTCACTAATTTAGTTTGTGGTTTTCAAACTTCTGAGTTCATTGCTTCCTGTTGCTTCATTTGCACACAGGCTGAGGAGTCTCTAACACTTTAACTTAGAAAATTCTTTGAGGTGTTAATTTCTTGGAAATTGTAAGTACTAAGAAAAATGGGATACCCAGAATTAGAGGATGCATTTAATTTTCATCTGTCAGCTCAAAGAAGGTTTCTGAAGAATAAATTATGTTTTGTAATGGTGAAACTTGCCATTAGAAAACCTCTGAGAATATTAGTAAAGCTATAGACAGAATAATGTGTACAGTAAGTAATGCATGAGGTGGTGTATAGAAAAAAATGGGATAAACAAAGCAGTAACTGTGTAGTTGCTCATTGCTTCAGTGCTGTTTACTTAGTTCAAAAAGTTCATTGGCAAGACCAAATGCAAAACAGTTAGATATTAACATATTTAAGAATTGAAGCTTGCTTCCAGAAATACCTTTTGTAGGAAGCAGGCAATGTTCAATGGAAGGTTAGCCAAGTCAGTTCTTTCTTATGCTTATCATAACTGTCCTTAGTTCTTCTACCTTATGTATGAAGCTTATAGATGTTGGTTCAGACTCCTTCAGTTATTTCAGGGTAAACACTGGTAAATAGGTTGAGATTTTAGTCATACTGCTGACAAATGAGAGCCATGCCAGGTTTTTAAAGACAGCACAAAATTGAACCCTGCTCACCTGTTTTCCAAGGTGATGATGATATTGAGGCTTACCTGAGTCCTATAAGTATAGTTGTCAGTCTTCCTTTCAGAAAAATACCCAGACTGGGTGAGGTAGAGTCTAGCAAGGTAGGGACTATAAATATTGTGCTTCTGAATTTCAGCATCTAGATATCAGGCTATCACATTACAATTGCTTTCACTGAACCTTTGAAGAGTTCTAGTTGTTTCTGCGTGTTGAACATAATACAGGAGAAGCCTGTGCTCTGTAACGCAGCTCTGACATCTGCACCTGAAATTGAAGGTTGGAATGGATCTAGAAGGCCAGAGATCTCAGTTTTAAATGCTGTGTACATACAGGCTATGGATGCTGATGTACACACATACCCTCAATACTGTAAAATCCATTTAAATGTTTGGATTTTGTTTTCCTGTATTGAAGTATTTATTTCCAACTTATCTTTCTGTAGCTAATGAGGGTGCAGATTAAATACTGCTCTTTCCTCCAAACCTTTTATTCTTGCTTTGCTATATATGTTCTACCACACAGTATTTTGGTGCATTCCGTAGTCTCAGTAATCAGATGAAGGTTTAAAGTCATAAATATATTGTAAAGGGAAGTTTTTCATCTGTACCACATTCCTATTGCAGAACTTCTGTATAAAGATCTGTTTTATTTGGAAGGGACTATATTCTCTGCAGTGCACAGCTTTTTTGACCTGCCCACGTTTTTATTATTTATGATGTCTGTAATGTCTAATCAAAAATTATTTGGCTTTTTTACCTGGTACTTTTTGATAGAGAATTGCTATTAATCTAAATTCTGAATCTATATGTTGTTAGCATTGCTTTCACAAAATATCCATCTGTCAAATAATGGAAACTGTAGTAATTAGTGGGACTCTAATGAGCAAAATAAGTTCTAATTACCTCATAAACCTGCTTTTATGACTGGAAGTACAAATAAATACTGCCTGAAAGAAGTGTTAGCTTAAGCCACTGGAGAAATTGAAGAGGCTTTAATTCCAATCATGAGGTTGCCCATACATCCCAAGACTAAGGTTCTCTATAGGTAGGAAGAAGTGCAAAATAAGCTCAGTGTAACAAAAGAAAGCATCATGCTTTTGCCTGTCCTTGACTCTGAAGAAAATATCTCAAATCGTGCCTCATTTATACAGGGGTAATTTGAAATTTATCTTAAAATCATCATAGTGACAATCAAATTGAAATTTTCCATGAAGATTTCCACAGTTAATAATGTCCAAAATAGGATTAAATTGTTACTTAGTGTATAATATCCAGCATTTCTAATGGAGCAACAATACAAGAAATAATTCCTCGATATCCCAGTTCCCAACTGCTTTCATTGTCACGCTCAGCATACACACTGAGTAAAAAGGTTGTAGGTACATGTGCATGCTATTATGATAAAACAGTAAAGGCTGTACATACAGTGAGTGTTCTTGATGATGAGTACTTAATACTTGTATTCCAGCAGTCTAAGACTACTTAGGTCATGCCAGGACTATAATAACAGCCTTTAAAATACACAAGCAAACTTTTCAGAAGAGACTAGTGGTTTTAAATAGAATCAAACTGTGAACAACAACTGCCTTGAAAATACCTCTGAACTGCTGAGTCACTATCCTTGAACATAGTCCTCTTTTGGATTTACTCACCAGTCATAAAAACTGGACATCTCCAGTCATTTCTAGAATAGTTTCAGGAGTGTCATGGGATATTAGGCGCTCTGGATAGGTGAATAATTTTTCTGCTTGCGGGGGAGGATTGCTGTGAACATCTAACCTGCAGTTTCAGATCTCACATATGTTTTGGATTACCAAAACTGGATTAAAATTTCATTCTCTACCTTATACTATATCAATAATATAATCAACTATAAAACATTGCTTCTTTTTTTTTTTTTTTTTTTAAACTAGTTTTGCAGTAAAAACTTCAAGCAAATTTTCTCAGTGTTTCGTGTTTCTGAGAAGGCTTAAGGAACAAATTTTGATTCCCAAGAGTGCATTATCCCAGAGATGTTGGTGAAAGGAAGATGACTGTGTTATGTGAGAGACAGAATTTATGAGAACATTTTCCTTAGTGAGGAAAAGGAGCCTACTGTTAGTAGTATTGATCAAGCTGATAGTCACTAGGCAGCAAGTCCCAGGCAAAATTTATATGGAAAATGCTGGATGTCAGAAATGCAATGTTGTTATGGAAATTATTTATTATCAGCTCAAGGGAACTTTAAGGGAGTCAAGCAACTGACAGTCTAATATAAGGCACATTTCAGGTTTTGGAGTAAAGTCTAGCAAGAATATAGCTGCTGAGTCTGTTGCTAAGTGACTGTGTCTATTTGCCTAGCTTCAGGCTTCAGATTTGTGAAGGGATACCGATTTGTTGCTTTACATTCCTCATTGATAGAGAATAAACTTGGACAGGATTCAGCTCTTTACAAGAATTACCTGCAGGAGGGATTTTATATTTAATATATTTTATTATTTTTAGGCCTCTTGAGTGTATTGATTCTTCTTACAGTTCTGCTCATCCTCTGTGCAGCAGTACATCTTTCATGGTGGAGGCCAGATCACCTAGCTTCCTCAAAATCCTTGTTGCCCAGTGATCAATCTCCAGGCATCCTGCATCTGAAAATAGAGATTCTAGTTGACTAGCATTCTGTGTAGTACCAAATTGGTTGTTTATTAGTAAACAGTGACACCTGAAGCTGATCTTGTCCTTTAGCATTAAAATCTATTCCCTATAATAATAATCATCATCAGGAGTCTCTGCATCCTGGACTGAAATGCATAGTGAGAATGCCTATGATTGGCCTTTTACATGCTGGCAAAAGACTATGTGTCTTGCACAGAGTCTGCTCAGTGAGGCCTGTGGATGCTGCTGTAAAATCAGGTATGAAACAGTGAAGTGTTTGGGGTTTTTGGGCATTACTTGTAGGGATACAATGTCAGGATACAGCCATTTCCACATTCCTTCACTTGCACCAAAGATAACATTTTGAACAAGTGTGAGCAAGTGATGGTTTTCACAGGAGCAAGGGACTCACAGTTGTAAGACTTCTTTGGCCACCTGTATCGTAAAATAAATGCTTCTTTACCCTGTGTACTGTTGCCATGTATTTACAGTTCAACTGACTGGACATTTGTAGTATCTTCACTGTGTTTAGTATCTCATAAAAATCTCCATGTAATATTTGATTCTGAAATATAAATGATACCAAGGAGTTGATGGTCCTAATTCACAGACACCTTTTCTTTCTTCTGTGTAAAGATTTGATAATTTTTTTTTTAGCTTCCCATTACTGTTCTCATTAAGAATTTAAGGTATCTCATGGTTCTCTCACTGCCCTTGGTAAGAAGGTCATGCTGCTGCCTTAGTAGCTGCAAACTTTTTTAATGTGTGTTGGACCTTGTATAATAATCTTGATCACGTCCCAGTTACCTAACAGTCTTTACTACCTTTTTTCTGCTGTATTGGGTTCTACTACCAAAAGGTTTTTTATTGTTCTTCCTTATTATTCCATGTTGTTAACAATATAGTGACATACTTAAAATTATGTTTAGAGCTTGTAAAGAAACTCTGATTTGTTATCTTTTATAGACATTTGCACAGTGTTTTCGTATTTGCTGGAACTATCAAGTGTTTTTATTTGTCACTATTGCAGGATCATGTAGAATTTACTCCCACTGTTATTTAAAAGTGGTTATAGTCATGAGATCTCGGTTATCCATGGGCTGATTATCCAAGTTGTAGATTACCTATGTGTTGTTACTTCCAGCCAGTCCCAGGCTGCAGCAAAACCTGTAGCCACACTAGAAAACATCTGTATTTAATGTGCTGTAATTTGCAGTATTTTTTTATGAAGTACTGCTTTGTCTGCTAGTGCTTAGTTTCTTCTGATTTCCATACTTTTCAGCTATTCATAATTCAAATATTCCTGTGAATTACACATTAATCTTCTTATATTTTGGAATGACTGTTTTCATTTTATAAAAGCTGGTATTCTTCTCCATTATGTCTCGTGTTCTTAAGACTATACTGACTATATTCTAGTGCATTGATTTACAGTGTTAAACTTTATTTATATAATGTTGTTTCAAGTGAAAAGTTCCTCATCATCATTAAATGTATCAATTGTGAATGGTTTGACCTGCATTCCAACACAATATGAAATCCTAAGTCCCCAATTCAAAAAGTTTATGAAAACCCAGGGTTAAATCCATAAATGTATTAAGGAAATATGTCTCTTATTAAAAAAGTTGATAGAAAATACTTATCATTGGTCAGATAGGTGGGGCCTACTAGGCCAAGTTAGGGAGTATTTGGTTGCTTTTTATTATTCCACCAGTATGAGATGAAAGTAACTTCTTTGACATCAGTAAGTTTATCCTTCCATCCTCTGTTATTGATAGTAGAATATGTGTAACAACTATCCTAAATTAAGTTTTAAGAATAATCCCGTTCTCCTGGTTACATGGAGAAAAACCTGTGGTTGTGTTAGCTGGGATTGTCTTCCTTGTTTAGCATTTCTGTTCTTAGAATTCAAAGCAAAATAATCCCATGACTATGCTTTGAAATCCATTGCTGGGAAAATACTAGAGCTGATACCTCTGCCTCCTAAATACCCAGATCTCTGTGTTCTCACCTGTTAAAGGCTGTTTACCTAACTTGCCGAAGGAATACTTAGTTTGGAAAATCACAGGTGCAGTAAGAAGTAGAGATGGTAATAGCAAAAAAACCTCATATTGAATTCTTCTGCATTACAGGAGTACAAACGCAAGTTAGCCAGAGTGTCCCAAGTACGGAAAGAACTCAGGTCACGCATCCAGAACCTGCCTGATCTCTCTCGACTTCCCAACGTCACGGGCAGCCATGTACACTTACCGTTTGCAGGAGACATCTACAGCGATGATTGATTACCAAACAACCACCCCACAACCTCTGCTTTTCTGTGAAATGAGGGGTAGGCCAGACCAATCGGTACTCTTGTAGTATTATTTTTGTATATTGTTGCAGAGTGTCAGTAAAAATACTTTAATAATTTATAAAAAATGGTTTAAAAAGTTGATTTGTTTACTATTTTATTGGCGAGTGAACTTAAGGGTACATTTATAAAAGTGGCATCTGTGTCTGTTACATGGAAGAATGAATTATTATCTTTTGTAAAGATTTTAGTTGGGTGCCCTGTAAAAAACATGCTAAGATTTTTCTCATGTACCCTGTATTTAATGTAGATCAACATATAATCAAAACATAATTCTAACTTGAGACATTTCCGTTGCTAGTGAGGGGGAAACCGGAGGCTTATGTTTGCAAGAAGGCAAATGCAATTTAATGCAAAGTTAAAAATGATCTTACTGTCCATTACATTTAAATTACCCACTCCCAAAACAATGTGGGTTTTTTTGAAGTAAACACTACCAAACAATTTTCTATTGGAAAATATTAATCACGTTACACTGAGCAGGTCTTCAAATGACTCAAAATACTGCAATATTTTTGTATCATTTAGAAGGCAGCATGTAGAAACTATAAAATTGACCAGTTTAATTATGTTTTGAAATTGTAGCTTTTTACAGCTGCTTAGTTTCTAAATCGAGGGACCATTCATTTGTAATCTAATCCCTTTCTGAAACATCTGTTTCCATCTAAAAAGGTTAATCCCAGAAATGTGAGGCCATTTTATAGTTTTAATTAAATTGAAAGGTCATTCTCTAAACTGTCTCAATTGCTAAGTGCCCTTTATTAAAATTTGACAATGTACCATCTGTACATGCAACAAGATGGTGATACAGCTGTACTGTACATCCTCTTCCACTGAGAAACCCTGGAAGCCAGCATGGGCTACCATCTCCCCACCTTCACCTGCTCCAGCAAATATTTCTAAATCTCAGTTTTCTTTTGCTCACACAATGGGAGGAGACTGTTCAGGCGTGTGTATAAGTCAAACAGCAGAAAACTATTGCCCAGTTAAAAAACTCTTTTGCATGGCATAAATGTGGTATTTGTCTAGGAACAGCTGAATTTGTGAAGAAGCCTTGTTTCCATACTATGCATCAGCTTTTAAATTTATTTAAAAACTTAGATACAGACAGACATTTAGCACATTGCCAAGAAAGTTCCAGCTTTTCAATCAATTGCAACGAGCCATGTAATCATTGGGAGGTTTTAAAAATACCTACCTGTACCTTTGGCATTTTGATGACCTTAAAAACCTGGATTGCAAGTGTTTTGAGTTGGATATATCATAGGAGTATTTAATGATTGCATTTTGTTCATGATTTTGCACTTGTCAGGCATTGCTTTGTACCAGTTAAGTTTACAAGTTTAATACACCTCACATGAAAGCAAATTTTTTTACAAAAAGCTTTTCTTTCTTTTCAAAACACACAGCAATTTGAAATAGTCCTGGAGTGAAATTGTTCAAGGTAGTTATCTTGTCACTTCGTTTTTGGCTTCTACAGGGGTAATCACTAGAATGCTTGTAGGATGTGAATGGAGAATAATCATTCTCTTTAAAATAGATACACTTGGACTTAAGCATATCAGTCCAGATGCCTTTTCTCATGGAAGTTGCCATGAATTGGACCTCAGTTAAGTAGGGAAGAATCCTGAAAAGATAGAAATATGAGCTGTTGACATAGCAGTCCATGGCATGCAATGTAGAATACTGATTTCCTAAAAAATTCTGGCTGACCAATAGGAGTGCTCAAAATAGTTATCAGAGCTTACTAGATGTCCAAAAATTTCAAAATTTTGGGAGTCAATTTTCCATTCCATAGGAAAAAAAAAGCTGACTATATTGAATCCAGAGGATTTTGTTTCTTTAGTTTAAGTGTAGTATGCAAAATTAAATAACACTTATTGACATCTTTTCAGTGTAGACTCTTGATAAGAAAATGTTCTGATACAATTTTAATGTTTTAAATATTTCTGTTCTAGTGCATTAAGCTCATCACATAAATTCTTACACACAGGTATGTGCATTGCAGTTGCATTAAAAGCTCAGTTTTGCTAAAAAATAGCACCAAATTTGTGGTAAATATTAAACCGTCTTAATCTGTTAAGAATTCTAAAACAAATCCTAAAACAAGAAGCATAAATAGTGAGTTCATGGTTAATTTCCATCCATAGAAAATTTAATTTGTGCCCAGAGGTGATTATAAGTGCAGTGACAAGGCTTATTAGACTGCGCTGAAAGATCCATCTTGGATACTCAGAATCATAGGGAATTAGGCTTAAACAGTCTTTTGCTGCCTGAATTGAAATTAGTTATAATAATAAAGTTGACTGCTGAATCTTCTTGATCTCTCAAAGGTTTTTTAAAAAGACATGACACTTACTTCACTGGATTTGTTTTTCCTATTCATAACTCCTAGTGATAACACTGCTTATCTATCAGGTAATGTAGAACTGATAAAAGAATGAGGAAAAACCCTCAACTTTTTCTTGATGTATATAAGTTTTAATTTTGAGAGAGTGTTATTTTCTGGATATATTTTTCTTTATTTTACTGTGAAATTATTTACTTCAAGGAGTTTTTCATGCTGGAGTTTTGGAAATGATCCCTCAACATTTGTTTGGAAAAGAGGACTTGTGAAAGGCAAAGATCACTCTTAGATCAAATTTCATATGTTAATGGCTTAATGGTACGCCGAGCTTTTTTTTTTTATTTACATGGGAATGGCATCAGGTATCAAGTAGTTAGGAGATTATATTGTAATTGTAATAGTAGCAGGAGAAGCATGGTACAGTACAGATACAGCCCTGTAGTGTCAAAAAATACCTCCAAATTCTCAGGTTCCAAAGCTTAATGTACGTACTTCTGATATCTCAGGAAGAAAAGAGGCTGGGTGGGGAAAGGTAGGGTGCTGAGGAGGCAAATGGGAGAACATGCCAGGGTGGAAAGGTGGAGCAAACAACAAGGCAGCTTCCGTCAAAACAGAAATAACTGTGAGACTGGGCAGCACAATATTTTATCTGTAGGTGGGATTGTGCCAGAGAACTGCTTTGGGGTTTTGCAATCCTGAGAAGGAAAATGTGTGGGCATACCCTGCCTACCTCTTCTAGCATCATCTGGCTCTAGGCAAACCAGAATGCCTGCCCTACAAAAGGCACAATTATAAAATATCTGAATATTTTTCATCTAATAATAAAGGCATAAGTAGATTATTTGCTTCACTATATTGCACTTTTATTAAGCATTCTCTGGAAAAAAGCAAAGAGATTCCTGCAGCACTTTGCTATATGAGAATGCTTACCTTGGAGGTCACTGGGACTGCTTGTATATTCTAGCATTTGCAGGCTCAAGCTGTGTTATTTGCAGAATGTTTTGAAAGATATCAGGAATACTACCCCACTTTTGTGGTTTTAAAAATAAATGTGAAGTCCTTAGTTACGAAACTGACTATTCTTAGAAATTATGTTTCATGACTTCTTTTGGAAATTAGACTGCAGCCTGCAGTAATATTAACTCGTCTGATTCACTCTGTTAATGTTTGTATTAATATATTAAAGCGCCTCTGTTAATCCCTAGCAAAACAACCCAAACCACATGCTTATTACGTATTTTATCCGAGTAGTCTTCCAAGTGTCAAATTAAGAGCTTTCATTATGATGAAATTACATTCCTGTTTACCTGAGGTTTAAAAAAACATTGTGTTAGGACTTGCACAGGCTAGTGCTGCTCTCAAGTCAGTGGTAACTCAGTCTGGTGCTTTGATGATGACCCTAAACACTTACGTAGGATGCAGTAGCCAGCAGTGCAGATGACCATGGAGGATGTGGAAATCATACATAGGCTTGGTTGGCCCTCTGCAGAAGAGCCTTTTGAAACGTAAGGAAATAGATCTGTGGGTGTGGGGTTTTTTCAGTGGAAAATCAGCATATCTAAAATTTGATGGTTACATTTACAAATATTTAGGTCAGTTCTGCTCATTACATTTAATCACAGTGATTTTTCCTGCAAGTAAGGAAAGCAGACTCAAACATAGTGTCTGAAGTGGAATTTTTTTCTAATGAATGACCAATTTTGTCTCGGCTCCTATTTCAGTGTGTCATTTATCTTGATTAAGTAGTAAATCTCTTCCATCGTGTTATTTAGGAATCTAATTCTGATTTCATATTTACAATAGTTAAAGTATCCTGCTAAGCATGATGTTTTTGTGGGAATTTGCAGAAGTTCAATAGCACTCATTACTTGTTTGCAACAGAAATAGACTTGTTAAAAGTTAACAAGAAAAGTTTGAAATGTAAAGATGTTTCATTATTGTGCTTTTCTGACAGAACCTGTAATCCTTGTGTAATTTATGTCCTCAGAGTAACACCTGTATGTATGCTCTTTCATATTTAATAAAACATTGTAAAAACAATGAAAATTTGAAAATTTTTGTTCATTGCTTGCCTTGTCCGTCTCATGGTGGGAAATGGCTTTAATGTAAACTGCTCCCTCTACTCAGGAGTCAGCCAAGATCTCATCTCAGTGATGATGCTGAGGAAATGTTTGATACTAATTTCAGGTTTATTACTCCCTGTATTTTGTGTGAGTTTTCAGTGAGGATGCAGTGCATTAAAGGGTCTGAGGTCCTGTCTCTAGAACTGTCAATTTAGTTGAGCTGGTTATTTTAAGACACACTTTTGTAACATTTTCAATGTGGTATGACACAAGTACTGCCAGCGATACGCATACCATGGCCCATGGTATAGAATTTGTGTGAGCTGCGAAATAACTCTCACTCTCTCATCAAATGCCTCTGCAGGGCTGTATGCTTAACGGAGACCTTCTTGCTCTTGCTTTACAAAGTCTGGCTGAAGTTCTGCCCTCTCTGAAATCAGCGAAGGCATTTTTCCTCTCTCAAATGGTTCTTCCAGCTCTTCAAACACAAGCCAGTAAGTAATGTGGCCTGGCAGTGGTTTGGAGGGGAGCTCAGCAAGTCTCTCACAGCCAACAGCCTTCAGTGTTCCATCAAGTACATGAAGGTAATGTGTCCTGAAAGGAAGAGTGCATGACATACATATATGTGTGTAATATATGTCTGCATATAAGTCTCTGATGTGTGGGTATGTATGTATATGCCTATATATATTATGTATAGATACGTTTATACATGTGTGTCTGCCTTTCATTACACCAATTCTGTGCAAGTCCAGTTAACAGAAAAAAGACTCTCTTAAAGGCTTAGGAATAATATAAAAGCTTTGGAGATTATTTCTACCCAGCATATTGAAGCACACTTGTAAAACAAGAAAAGGCATGTACTGAATGACTTTTTTTCCCTTTGTTCCTAGAATAAAGTCTAATAGCCCACAGTAACAATCCCCTTAAACAACACATCTGGACATGTCTGACAACTCGGGTAATTCCAAAGAAAAAAAGATGTTATTTGGAGCATGACAAGGCTCTATCTCTGTTAACAGTATGCTGCAAAGGTAATACACTTGATTTGCAGAATGCCTGTAGCTCAGTGCCTACCACGCACAAAACATTTTTGGAATTGCGTAGTTTAGACAAGCTCTCTCCTGTGATGCTGTGGATAGATCATCCATTAGCTTTCTCTGCACACTGGTTGTGTTCTCCCCTTCATGTCTTTTATCCCCTGCTTGTAGTTTTATCCAAAAGGAATGCACTCTTGAGACCGCAAGTTGTGCAAGAAGCACTGTGAACAGGGATAATGGGGAAACGTGCTTTGATCTAACCAACACATTAATGTTGGCACCTTGAAACACAGCAGATGCCTGTGCTGGTCTCACACTTGTCTCATGGGAAGCACAGCAGTACCTAATGTGTTGACTTTTTATTGTGAAGTTTGTATTTTCAAATACTTTTGTGCAATGCACATTTTCCGTCAAACAAAATGAAGTATTTTTCCAGAGACTGGATTTTAAATACAGCAACAGGTGAATTAATGCCAAGTTCTACACTGGAAAAGGCAACACTCCAAGGTTTGTATTTTGATTAAAGAATGGCAGTTCATTTTATCCTACACATACATAAGAGACAAAGAGCAGTGAACCCTTCAGTTACTGTGCAAGTGTACAGGAGATACAAAAAGGTTACATGCCAATCTCTGAGACTCTTCGGTACAGTTTACAACAAACTATTCTCCTCTGGCCTGGACTGTTCCCAGCTCACAAAGTTATTTGCTGGTCCTATTTCTTTAGCAGTATTCACTGAGTCTGAAGGCACTTAAACTATTCATTTGACTAGCAAAAGAAAAATACAGACCTTTAAATCCAAGAAAATAAATACTTTTAACTAACAGGCGCTATTTCTCAGGGGGTAAATGTGAAGCACCATGAGCAGGTCTATCACTGCAGACTCTGTGGGACCTCAGTCCTGAACAGTGACTTTATACTATCCTCTCTCAGCTCTGTGCCAAACATAAATTGAAAATCTTTAATCTTGACAATCAAATGGTCCTGGTGGGACCATCATCAGCTTCCCCAAAGGATAAATCCTGGCTTTTAATTCTTGGGGCATTAGAAACTGCAAAACATGTTTAAGATTCCCAAGCATATTAAATTGGCTATCTTCTCATCTCCCTCTGGCAGACAATCACTCCCCTTACAAACAGAGCTTCCTTCTAAAATACATGGTCTGTGCTTTCACAATGTACAGGATGTCAGCTTGAGTTTTAAAGAAATCACTCTGGTGATTTACTAAAACTGGAGCAACATTTATTGCTGTAATCTTTATTACTTTGAAATAATATATAACTAAAGTAAAGTCAAGAAGGTTTTGAAATCTGCCTTCTGGCTTTTCTCTTTTTCTTCTAGGTCAAGCATCCGTTTTAGCTTAGAAAAGTGAAATTTAGAGTTGCGGGGAGTCTTCAAAGCAGAGTTGGTTGCTGCCTGTCCAGATTCATGTGTCCTGAAAAACAAAAGATTCAAATGTCTTGAAAAGGGGAGAAATCAGAATTAACATAACGTAACTCTGAAAGCACACATATATAATTTGAGTGAAAAATATCCAAGAGAAATAGTGTATTTTTACATGCAAGTGAGCAGTCAGAAGTGTTTGTGATGCAAATTTTAGGACAGACATTTTGCATTAATGACACAAATGTAACTGGGCATTCTTTGCCCACAGTGGCTTTTCATGAGAATCTTTGATTTTAAAGGTTGGAAAGTTACAATTGATCTCCTCAACCATACTAACTGAGAAATACACTAAGTTATTGAAACTATTAAAATCAAACAAGATGTAATACACTCTACTTGGCAAAGAGCTGCTTTAAAGAAACACGTACCTGGAAAGTGATGAGGGAGTGTTCCCTTTAGATCCCAACCTACTACAGCTTACAGGTGTCATTTTCTTTGCAGACTGAATTCTTGTATCTGGTGTCTTCAGGTTAGATTTGATACCTGGAGTGCCACAATTTTTTGTTTTGGTTGCCAGAAAATCCCTGCTTTTACCATAATGTCTTATTGTTTTGTTGCAAGATTTGCAAGTAACCAGCTACGGAGAGAAGAAAGGAAATATCAAGCTGCCTTTCAGTCTTTCCACTTTTATATTATAAAGCCATTAGAAGAATTATCCAAACTGTTGTCCAAATACCATGACACAAATTAAGTATTTGCTTAAGTAAAAATGAGATACTAAAAAGTAACACATACTTTATAATTCGTATTTTAATGTGGGCTTATTAAGCCAAACACACCCTTTGGGTTTATCTAGAAATTACTCCAATTCCCTACAAACTAATTTCAGGAGACCCATACTGCTGAATATAATGTTGTACAGTGAAATACAGGGAACAACTCTGTCAAAACAGATGAAACAGCACCTGAACTGGGCAAATAGTATTTTGAGTGTACAAGATATTTTTAAGTATACTGAAGTACTCCAATACTTTAGGTATTTGGCTAAAGTCATTAGCACATTCCACCCCCATGAAGTTATACTGCACACTTTTCAGAGATGGGATAAAAATTTAAACTACCAAACTCTCAAACTCAGTCATCAATTTTACTAAAAACAGCAAGTCTTGGTGAACAAAGAAAAGGCTTTGTATTAGGGCAAAAGTACTTCCTATAATAAGGAGGATGTTCTTAACAAAGGGCACTTTATCTTCTCTCTGTGTACCTCTAGGCTGCAGGGAACTTGAGCAGCACACCAAGCTGAGAGGTGCATCAGAACCAATCATGTCACCCAGTCAGAGAAACTGTCATGCATTCCTGATATCCCTTACTGCCATAGCAACTACTCATACTAAGAGATATGAGAGTAACACAGCCAGACAACTTTCTGAGGCACCAATTAGACTGACAGAAAAACAGTTATGTGAGGCTTCTGGTTAAAAATAACATACTCAAAAAAACTGTCACAGAAATGTCTAAGCAGTTTTGAAAACATCTACACCAAATCATTCTTCATTTCCAAGGGTGTAAATTTAAATTCAGACTGTTTAGTAAAAATTACATTTAAGGATGCTGAAATGGAACATTTTTAGTTGTGTTTTGGCTTTCTCTAGACATTATATTTTGTCAGCCTAACAAACTAAAAAAAGCAAAAAAAACAACAGAAACAGCATTAACTATTGTAGTGCTCAGGTACTGATGTATTTTTAGTTCTTCTAAATGAAATTCAGGTGTGAAACAAATTCATCATCTTATGGTGACTTAAAACTGTGTGGAATATAAATGGAGGTGACCACTTTACAATGCAGGAATTACTGGATTAATCATAGCACTTCACAGCTAATTTGCATTCCCTGAAATTAGCAGTTACCTCCAAAATTTCTATAAATCCCTGAAACAGTCCCTATGTTATATACCTTTTTATGGCACAAGAAATCTAAAATCAAGTTCTACTTGATAAAAAAGTTCTCATTGGTTCAACCTGTCACACTGTTGCTTGCTTTAATTTCCAACCACACTGGAATTTTCAGTATTAGGAACTGGAAAGAAACTGGACAGAAACTTCACACTGGAAGTCTCAGGTATTAGATTACAGGGATCAACATTGCTAATTTTGAAAGCTGCCAGTTGCTGACAGCATTTTGAAGACTTAAGAACCACTTAAATCATAATCCACAGGACAAATTCAAACTGAGTGGAACACAAGTACAGCAAACTGCAATTACATACCAAGATCAAACCCAGAGTTTAAACTAGACCTATTTAAACTGAATTTTAAACTACTCATATAAATGCACAGCATTTATACAAACACTCCCCAGCTACACAGTAAGTCTAAAAGCCCATCATCATCTCATAGGACACAGCTCTGTTCACCAGTTGCTTAAGAGATGCTTAAATGTACCCTCAACATTTGTGATCCCAGAAAGATGAAGCAAAGATTTCAGCTTGCAGAATCACAGATCATCCTGAGTTGGAATGGACCCACAAGCATCATCAAATTCCAGCTCCTGGCCCAGCACAGGACATGCCAAGAATCACACCATATGCCTGAGAGTGTTGTCCCAAGGCTTGTTGATCTCTTGTCAGCCTTGGTGCTGTGATCCCTTCCCTGGGGAGCTTGTTCCAGTGCCCAACCACCCTCTCGGGAAGAACCTTCTCAGATGTCCTTTCTGAAGCTCAACTGTGAACTACAATTTGGGGACAGCACCTTTATGAAGCATCAAATTTTGCTCTGACAGCCAAGAACCTTGGTGATAATTTCAGAGTTTGAAATTTTTTTATTGACTCTTTTAATAGTTTTTGGTTTCACAAAATTTACTCCTGAAACCACAAGACTCTCATCCAAGAAAATGCCAAGTGTGCCAGCAACTCCTGGACACAATAGGGTCCTGTCTCATTTATTCTAACAACCATTCACATAATCTGTTTTAAAAATGGTACATACCTTGGCAATACTAGATTAAATGTATACTATTATTCTTCCAATAGTTATTAAATGTCATATTCCTGAGTACTTTAAGAAAAAATTGCTGAAGCCTCAAGAAAAACATCATCTTGTTGGAATTCCCCCTGTGGTTTAGTTTTGAAAGACTTCCTATAAACAGTAACATTCAGACAAATGTATAAAAATTCTATTAATACTGATAGTAATAATAATCTGATGTAGCCATGAGAGGCTAGTGAAATACATAAAGTAAAGCTTGTGTCAAAACATGTTTGCGTATTTGTTTAGCAACTGATAAACAAAGGCAGTAAATGAGATGTTTGTGTAGCTTCTTTAACATGTGGGGTCACAAAAATATTTTTGGAGAGAAAAGCTTACTGGTCTTGTCATTCATGTTCATGATCTAGCTATTGTGGAAGGTAGATTTTAAAAATGTCGTTTATGCATAGAAATTATCTCAAAAAGAAAGGAAGAGTCTTACGCTTGCAAAAAAGAAATGTGTGGGCTCCCCTTCTGAGAAAGATTCTTGTACTTTCTCTTTTAGGCCACTGAAATAGGAACATGAAATTTAGGGAAATATCATGTACTTATCAGTTTCAACTAAATATCCTTACCAGAATGCTTCTTGACTCCCTGTACTTTCTCAAAAGCTTTGTCTGTTTCATGTTAAGCTTATGATTCTTTGCCTCTCGTTTTAGAACTTTCTCTATCTGTGGAGTCACTTTCATCTTTGGTTTGAGGCGCACCCGGTAGCTGTCAGGAACCAGGAACTGGAAGCAGTAAGGACATATCCTTTCTAATCCACGTTCGCTAGCTACACATAAATAAAGGCAAAAGGATGAATAACTATGTTTTATAAGCAAACTTTAAAATGGCATATTTCAATTTTAACATTACCTAAGTACATGTTTTTGTGTTTAAGATAGCACTAGAACGCAAGAGGAAACTGAGCACCAGAATGTGCTCAGCTGGGCACAATTGAGACCAAGTTAATGTATCACACAAGTTTAGACAATATGTAAGTGTAGATTTTCTTGGAAAAATGCAACTCCTTGCTAAAAACCTTTAGCAACGGAGGCTCACAATTCTGCAAAGAGCTCCATATAAGCAAAATCTTCTAAGAGATCAGGGACACCAAAGCTTTGTAAAGCTCTTTGCCCATTTTAAGTGAGAGAAGGCGACACGACCTCAGGCTAAAAAGAAGAAACGCTCTGAGATAAATTTCAGACCCAGTAAGAGGCTCGCTCCTGCCATCTGCCTCATTAGCTCCTGCTGCCGGAGCCGGACTCGGGCGCCTCTCCCTAAGTCCCCGAGGAACACCTGGCCCAGCTTCCTGACGAGCTCGCCACTGCTGCCGGCAGCCCCGAAACACAGCCCTGAGGGGGCAGTGCAGGGGCACGGGGGAAACGGAGGGAGAGGGCGAGCCGCCATTCATTCCCACTCTCCTGTCCTTCCGCAGCCTCCGCGCGCTGCTCTCCCACGGCAGGGCCTCGGCTGGAGCACGCCGGGCTCCGGAGCTCCCTCCTCCAGCCCCGGCTCCACCGCCTGAGCCCGGGGCCCCTCACTCGCCTCGGGAGTTGCGGAGCATCCACCTGCGCGGGAGAGAGGGAAAGCGTCAGGGCGCGTCACCGTCGGGCTCTCCCACCGCCCGTCCCCTCCCCGCCGCGATCCCTTACAGCAGGAATCGCGCCTGGCCCGGGC
>NC_031769.1:85277402-85320028 GCF_001522545.3 Parus major
GAGGGGCCGCGGGAGCCGAGCCCGCCCCGGGCCCGCTCGCAGGGCGACTGCCGCCTCGGGGAGCCGCTTCTGTCCCCGGCCCTGTGAAAAGTTTTCCCGTAGGAAAGGAAACTTCTGCCGTGGGGAAAAAAAAAAACGTGAGGAAGAACTGTTTTCCCTAGAGGGCGGAAGAGCACTTAGGCTGGCCCAGAGAGGTCATGGAATCTCCCCTCGTGATGTTCCAAACCCACCTGGATGCGTTCCTGTGTCACCTGCTCCACGGGACCCTGGTAGGGGGGCTGGACTGGGTGATTTGTATAGGTCCCTTTAATCACAGTATTATGATTCTGTGGAAAAAAGAACAATTACAAACCCCTCTGTTAGGGTCATCTGTCAGGTGAAAGATCTGCACCAGCAGCTCCAGAAATCTGCCTGATGCTCGGCACTGCTGAACTTCATCTCTCACCCTCTCTATTTGAGGTGTCTTTTCAGTGGATTTTGGCGACTGTGGACTTTGCTTTATCACTCTGCAAATGTACTCCCATTAAAAAACAAAACCACCACCACCACCAAAACCCCAAACAAACAAAAAAAATGCCCAAAACCCAAATAAAAAAACCAAACAAAACAAACCAAACCCCCAAATCCAGCAGCCCCCAGCCCCCCCCAAAAAGCCCTGAAACGAAACGCTCAGCATTTCACCATTTGATGTGTGTTTTATTAATTCCCTCGACCCTGTTCATTGGCTAGACGTTTTTATCCTGTGATATATTGGTAATGGTGTTCATTTAGGAGAGGTATTCAGCTGAGCAGTATTCTATCAAGGAATTTTAATAAATATAATTATTTCTTTTTTTCTGACATGGAGTAGCTGAGGGCTTTAGGGATAGAAAAGCAAGGGGAAAAAGGAATTTCAAGGCTTCCTTTAAGAGAGCTTTACTGCACAGTCAATAAATCTGGACTTGTTAATGAAATGCTCATAATAGGTACAATTAGGGCCTCTGCTGACTCTGTTTTTTAATGAAACTAATTCTTTCAATTAACCTTTCAATATTGCATTTTTGTTGCCATGTTGCTGGCTTTCTTGAGCCTGACTTTTGAGTGAACTCCTACATTTTTTGAGTTGAAGAGGCAGGGATGTCACAATATCTATTCAAAACACAACCAGTGTTCTCAGTCAAAAGATTTTTTGGCAAATGAAATTCCCATTTATTAATATTGGAGTGGGGAAATGAAAGTACTTTATGAACACAAGTAAGCAAAAATAATTCCAACACTTTTTTTTTAGGGATGGGTCTGTGTTTATAATTTTTTAAGCATGTTTGTTCCCTAGGGAAGTTGGTTGTGGAGGAAGAATGGCAAAGCAAGATAAAGCCACGTTCTTTCCCAGCTTCTGCCTAGATAAAGGGAAATGTGCTAGGGATTTCTTCTTTTGCCTGGAGCTGGGACCTGACTCCTCCCTGCCCCTGGAGTGGTGCAGGTGGGCCACAGCATCTGCACCAGCACTGTGGATTAACTTTTTCTTGTGAGAACAAGTGCCTGAGTGACCTGATTAACCAGCATGTGCTATACTTATTAAGTAGTGACTAACACAATGCAAAGGATTCATTTATATTCACCCCCCCTCCAACTTCACTCTTATACTCTTTATATACCTGCTTTTTTTCTCCCTCAGTCTCTTCTAGTCTGCCTGAAATGCTTATACTTTTTTTTTTTTTTTTTCTACTTCTGCTCCTGAGACAGCACTGGGCCATTCCTTTTTTTATCTTAGTTTGCTGGATTCTCTTTGCTTTATAGATCATCTTTGTCCAAGAAGCAGGGCAAACAGCCACTCCCGGTGCCATCTGCACGCAGGGTGATGTGCCTTGTCCCTGGTCCCGTCACATGAGGCTTTCCCATGTTAGGTGTGCTGCTGAATGTGCTAAAGCACTAGAGACAAAGGGGAAATGGCCAATGTCCGTGGCCTCAAATTCATGGCTCTCTACCAGCCCCTTCCTGTAGAACTCCCATCAAAAGGCAGTATTTCTGTGCATCCAGTGCTGGCAGGACAAACTCTTAAAATCAGACATCTCTCAGAGATCCCCGAGACAGTATTTGTGGCATCAGTGCGATGAATTCATCCGCATTTCAAGGCAGAACGCGTTCGTCTCTACTTTTTCCTGGCTTTTGTTCACCAAAAAAAAAAAAAAAAAGCCCACGTTAGCAGAGCCATGTTACGAACTGCTTCCTGATTCTGTTGTGTAGCGTTTTGTAGCTACCACGGCTGGCCAATAGGCTGTAAATCTTGCCTGGTGTTTTGTAACAAAGGAAAAAATAGAATGATTTGTGTTGACTTTTGGTCATCGTGTATCATTATCGATCCGGGGGAGGGCGGCGAGAAGCGCGTACCGCGGATCTGTTGCTCGCCACTTCTCCGGGAAGGCGGCGTGAGCCAGCAGTCAGTAGAGGGCAATAGAGAAATACAGTTTGTGATGCCTAAAGGATTTGAAGCCCTGATTATGTGTTTACAGAAAAGAAAAAGAAGAAAAGAAGAGCCAGGAGGATAGGTTGTTCAGTTTACTACCGGAGACCTGACTGTGACAGACCACCAAGAAAACAAAATTTATAAAGAGAGTAAAGAAGACCTTCTGCAGCATCAGCAAGTCTCTCCTTTTTTCTTCAGAGTTACGTAGGATAACTTAGCCAGAACTTATTGATGTCTGCATGTTCAGTGGACTCGGGAACGACTGGGAGATGCGGAAACATACTCTTTGGAAGAAACAGAAGAGGAGGCATTTCAAAGATCCTGCAGGTGACAAAGGTGAGCAAACTCACAGCTTCTATTTCACGTGAGATAATAAATGTTCAGTCAGCTGTATAAAAGTCATGAACAAACTGAGTGATTGAAATTATATGAGAATTTGGCTTTTTCAGGCATGCTTCTGCAAGATTCATTTTTCTCATAGGAAAAAAGAGGATAGTGATGCTACAAGGATAAGCATTTCCAAGCATATATTATTTTGGAGACATGCTAAAACCAGTGACCTGTTTTATGTGTCATATTTTGTATTAGAACTGTTTGAAACGTGCTCATCGTTTTACAAGGTTTCTATGCTATAGTTCCTAGACTCTAGTTTACAGAGAAATATATAGCAAAGATGTGACTATTGTTCTTCCTTTTAGAGGGGATTTTTGCTCCGTTTTTAGACAAATGTGACTTGGAGGCTTGGAGAAATTTATTAAGAGATTTTTGGATGCATAGTGGGAATGCCCTCAGGTTTTTCAAAGGCTTTTTAATCAGAAAGATATTGAGAAGTGAAAACTAAGAATATAGTAATAACAAAAAGCGTTAAGCCATAGAAATCAAGGGGGTGGCAGAGGGTTGGGAAAGCCAAAAAAACCACAAGAGACTAAGTTAGAAAATAAACATGTTAAACACTTTTCTATTGCCAAGATCTCAGCTGGTGTCACCATAACACTTGGAAAATATCCTCAGGATGCTGGGAACCATTAAAGCAGTACTGATTATCAGAGGATAAACTTCCACTTCAGCTGCCACCGCTACCAGAAGTGACCAATAAGAAATGTTTGGGAAATGAAAGATGAAGAATCAAAGCATTGACATTCTGGGGATATCACAGAGCAAATGCAAGGGTACCTAGAGGTCAGTCAGACAGTACCCATTTGAAACAAGGCAGGCTGATAAATAAAAGAAATAAATCATATTCTGAAACAAACCATCAGCTTTTAAAACCTAATTAAAGGGCAAGTTATCTAGTGTTCCTCCTGAGCCTGGATTTATTTTGTAAGTGATATGATTGGTTAGGCTATGACACAGTGATTTATCTATGCTTTGAGTGCCAAAACATATAAAAGATTAGTGTGTTTTTTTGTTAGTTTATACATTGTTTAGAACACAGCTTCCTTGCAGTTTGTACCTGAGGGAGGTGAAAAATAACATATACAAAGCATGCCACTATTTCCCGTGGGTTGGCAACATCCATCTGATATGGAATGGACCCAATGACTGTCAGAATCCACCTGATCTTGCAAACTTCAAGTTCCAGTTTCCAATTTTTCCATCCTTTCATTAAATTTCCAGTACTCTGCGTCTTCCTGTATGCTTGTAAATCCATTCTCTCAAAAGATAATAGAAATTAAAGATGATGTACTGAACAAAAACCTCAGAGAGAAATATTCACACAGCTTAATAGTGCCAATTCTTCTTTAAAGTGGTCTCCGGTAGAAATTATTAACTCTGTATCTAAGATGTGAAGCTCTACGGCAGTAAACATTCTCTTATAGCTGATACCTGTTTTCAGTGAAATTATCAGGGTTGCTTTTTGGTGTTATGTCTCTACAAATGCAGTCAATGGGATTTTTGTAGTGGGGAGCCACACAGGTCAGCAGCTAGGGCTGAGGAATGGGAGCTACTGCTCCTTGAAGTCCAGGCCTTGCTTTGTCCCTATGTGACTTTGTGGTTCATTAGGCTTGTTTATGGTCAGCTCATGAAGTGGCCAGCCTGGCCCCTTGCCCATGCCAAGGGCTGGGCTTTGAATGGCAGAGTGCAGATTGTACAAGGAGGCCCTCCCTCCATGCAAGTTATGGGACTGGCCATCGCCAGGCTGCAGTGTCCTTCAGTACACAAACATACTGCTAGGCCAGTTCAACCCGTAAGTCCTACTCACCTTGAGGCATAATACAGTATTCCTTAATTTTCGCTCACAGAACAGTTGTCTAAAAATGTTGAAATCTCAAGCCAAATTTTCACCTGTGAAAAAGATGCTGCTAATTAATGTGTTAATTGTCATGTAAACCCCTTTGCTTAATGAGATGTGAAATAGCCCCTGCTGTTAGGAATATCAGTGTGCACAGGAGTTTGTCCCGGGCACTTAGGGTCATTTATTGCTGCAGCACAACCCAGGGTTGCTATTTCAGCCTCTTGCCAAAATAGAAACGTTTTACTTTCTGATGAGTCATCTGGGTTTCACTGAGATCTTGTAAGGTTCCCCCACCCTATTCTTCTTTTCTGTGGAGTCCAGGCCTTGCCCCAGAGACCTTGCTTTCCCGGGAAAAGATGGGTTGGAACCCTCTTCAGCAGCTGTCGGCTCTGTTCCTTAATTAGCTTGGAGCAGGCTGCTAATGAATAATATGGACCGTTTTCCTTTTCAGTGGAGCTGAACATGCAGCATTCCCAGCCTTTTCTGGCCAGCAGTGTGGCAGAGCAGAGCTGGCAACTGAGTCAGAGTTTGCCATACATTATGCTAAATGTTACCTGCATCAAGGCAGAAACGGAACTAGGTCAAACAAAGGTGGCAGCTTTAATCTATTTTGCCAGGTTGGTCATATTTACTTACAAACAACACAAAAGAACTATATGTTTCAAGAACATATTCCCTTGCATTAGTTTTCCTTCTGGTGCAAAAGGGAATAGAGAAAGGCTTCATTTTTTTTCCTTTCTTTTTCCTTTAAATTATTTCCTTTCCCTTTTAATTCGGAATTATCTGTTCTAAGGTGGCACTGGTTTGAGCATGAGTGAGGCCGGACTAGATGACTAGAGGTTTCCAACTTTACCCTGTAATTTTCAACAATCATGCTGTTATTTTAGATTCCTCCTGACTCCAAATTATCTGGGAGAGAAATAAAAAACAACCCACCACTATTTAAATATAATTTTCTTTCCCCTTAAGTTATTATTTTAATTCATTTGAAAATGTACCAGGGAAAATAAAAGCCAGGTACTTCTAATAAATTACTCTGCTACGGAATAGTTCTTTGCAGTTGTTGGTTTCTGAGTTTTGTCATAAAATGCTTTAATTGCCATGTACAGGCTGCTTTGCAGAATTGCTACCAGGCAGAAATGTAGTCAGCTGAGGGATAAACTGTCTGAGGGCTGTACTCCCTGCTGCAGTTGAAAAGTGGCTTTTCACACCTGTTTATAGTATCCTAAGTTGGTTTTGTGTTTGAGAAGCTGGTATCATTGCTGATTCTTCCAGTTCTATGCCTGGTGACTCAGATGGTAAGAAGGGGTGAAATATTTACTGCTTAAGTATGTGGAATAATATGAATTTGAAAAATCCATATTGCTTTCTCAGTAACCCATAAAACCCTAAATTCATTCAAAATTACACTGTTTGCCCAGCTGAGCTCCTTAATTCATCACCCTGGCTGAAACCAAGATCTTCAAAGCCATTTACAACAGCTAAACAAACATGTCTTTCATTAGCTTCGATTATAATGCCGATGAAGTGCGCAGAGGATCTGAATCTTTAGCGATGACAGTGATGGATATAATTTAGACACAGGAGCGGTAACAGAATCAGGCCGATGCTCAGAGTGAGCTTTAATCCAGAGTTTCACAGTCAAATATAGGTGGGTGGTGCAGTGCTTCGTATCTGCTTCAAAACTGCTGTCGCTGCTGCTGGGGCACAGTAGTAACGCAACATATTGTATCTGCACTAGGATGAGAGCACTTGGGTTTTCATTGCTGGTAATGGGGCCTTGTCCCCAAAGCCTACTCCTCTTTTAAAGGATAAACTGGATGTAACTACCTTCTAAGTGTGAAGTAGCTAGAGTAAAGGGGAAAAACTCCACGTGACACCAATTTAATTAGAATGCAGCATCATTGCCTTGATTACTGATGGAAAACAGGAAACTTCTTCAGTGAGGGTTGTATTATAGCTGCACAATTCCCCAGTACTGAAAGGATTCAGCCTTTGTCAAGTTGGCCTGCATGCAAGGCCCTCAACTTTCCTGTGCCCCTCAGAGACTTTGACCAGAAAACAAAACAGCTAGGGATAGATAATTCATCAGATTTCTTTTTCAGAAATCCAGAGGCTTCTGCTTAAGGGTCCCAACCCAGAAAAAGCTCACACTAGTTGTATGCACATATGTTAAACAAACATCACGAGAGTTGTGTTAATTTGTTGCTTATTTGCAGTGTGGAGAGGGGCTGATGCAATCTCTGATCTTTTTCAAGAAGGCACATAGCCATATGTTTTTATGTATTATTTTCATTACTATTAAATAAAGCTAGTGGTGTTCAAGTATGGTCTGCATCAGTCCCTTGAAAGGTCATTTCCTTAGTGAGCAAAGACTTGTTTTTGTTCTTCAGAATTTTAAGGATTAAGTTGATAGCAGGGCAGACATAATTAAGTTTGTCAATTCATAATCGATTTATGGAAATGAAAATATTTTTTTTTTTCCCTTACTGTGTGCTTAAGCAATGTTTTCCTGATGAAAATATTTGTGTATTGTTTTTTTGGGTTTGTTGGTTGGGGTTTTTTTATCTCCTCCTTTCTCCTAAGCCAGTCTGAGATCTCTGTATCCCTTAGCACTGTTTGGAAAAAAGATCTGGTTATCCTAAGAGCAGGGAAGATGCAGAGGAAAACCTGAAAGACTAGAAGTCTAGACAGAGATGCTGTGGCATCCATAAGGTCTGTGAAGAGCTTGTCACAGTACGTTTTGGCTCTCAGCTTCTGTTTCATTTGCTCCACTGGTTAATCATTGGCTTGAGTGCTCAGGTACCATGGTGATCGACACACTACCAGTGCCACAAACCCAGCATGATGCATATTCATTGAAACACTATTTTTGAAAGAAAACCAAAAATAAATGCAACTTTTTAAAATCCTCAGCATAGCTAACATTGCCATGTACTTTCCTCTCTAACAATATAAATTAGCATGGTAGGATATAGGCTTCTGGCTCCCATTTTAGATTTTTCCTTCTGCTGTTGATATCCACAGCTTTCTCATTAAGTGGTTTTTAAGGCTTCAGACTTCTTCCATATGTTGAGTATAGCACATTTGTGCATTGGCCTTTCTGTGCAGCTATTGAGATGTTTGTTCCACTGTCATCAATATTAATATCAAGGAAAGGGCCTTGGAATAAGAGCCAAATGCATCCTTGGTCTGTTAAGCCCCAATAGTTTGCTAAGTGTGACCTTTGTGAAGCTACGGGTATAAAGTTCAACCTTGAAAATCTTGGCCAGCAACTAAGTGCTGGAATGCCAATTGGCAAGCTCTTCTTCCTTCTCCAAATGCAGAGCCTTCTGCCTGAATAGCTCCAATGCAGCATCTCTTCCGCAGTGTCACGTTTGGAGGTCTGATCCTCACACAGACCTCTTCTGTTGTTGTTAGTTTTTGTAACACTGTGCTATTTATATCTCTATTTGAATATGTAAGGTGGCCAACAATGGGAAGTAGCTTCCCACTGAGGAAGTTACTGTGCTAGCATCTCTCCAAGATAACTGCAGGAAATATAGAAAAAATTGTTGCCTCTTTATCATGAGTACCTTATGAGTTTGCTCCTGGTTTTGGTATCTTGAATTGCTTCACAACACTGCTCCCTGAGCACTGGTGCCTGGAGCAGATTGATAGCATGCTGTCAGTCGATGAGCCCCCAGCACCTGGTGTGCCCACGAGGCAAATAAACCACAGAGGAGGGAATTAGATGGAGCTAGATGCAAGGTATGCATCAACTGGAGCTGGATAATTTTTCCTCAAGCTCTGTTGATCATAAAAACTTGCTTTGACTTTCGTTTCAGCTCTCAGAAAATGAAAAAGACATCCTTTTCCTCTTACATTCCACTCACATGAAATAAAGATGCCCAATTTTTTTTTTTGGACGCATCTTACCATCTGCTTTGACAGCAATGAGCTCCCCAATTGGTGTGAGATAAATTCCATTAATATGTGGTAAAAGCAAGCAAAAAAACCTCAAAACCCAAAGAGCGATGCAGGGATGTTGTTTATGTCTCCCTAGCATGAGGTAGGAAGGGCCTGTGATACACTGCTTTGCGGGAGCTGGTGACACTTAAAAGAAGTATGTAGACAAACAAACATACTGAATCCCCCATATTACTGATTTTTTCTTTTTTGTTTAAATATAATAAAGACACTAAATATGGCAATTGTATTAATGTTCCTGAGCCAAAGAGTGAATGAGATTTATAGGACTTGTGGGTCAGGACAGTGGTCTCCTCCCTAGCCTGCTTCCTGTGAAATCTGAGCTGATGTCGTTGCAGGAGTGGTAGGAAAGAAGCCAGAACTTACCCTCTAAGGATTTAATTTGGAAGGCATTGTAGTTGGGATCTTCTCATCTCTATCTATCCTCCAGTATGGGACTTTCTAGCTTTGCTCTATCCAGTCCTTGAACTCACTATCATCCACAGGTCCTTGTAAAACATACAGGTACGGCTGCTCTGCTCTGGTTTTGCTTCAGAGGAAGAACAAACCTTGAGGAAAATGGAAAAGGAGCACTGCATGTTTCTGCTGCCTCTCCTGACTCCAGGGCCAATGAAGGTAGGAGGTACAAGGTGGAAGATGGGCCAGACTGTAGAGGAAGTCACCAAACAGGGTGTGGACTAGTATTGTGGGATGCGGGCATAGTATCTTAACAATCCTGATGCCCATAGCACAATTGCAAAACTGGGCTGTGGCATCAAAACAAGTTGTTCTGTAAAATGATTTTGTTACCATGATATTGCCAGTCCTACAGGCAACCCTTCCTGCCAAGCATTTCCTCCTTCTCATTGATTTGCAGAAAATTTTTGGTTACTTTTTTGGTTACTATGAATACTTTGGGTCTCTTTTCTTAATTTGGATTATTTTTTGGTGTTCCTTTGCATTAATGTTGAGGGGTATTCAGGGTGTTCACAGGTAGGGTTCAATTAATTCCCTTGTACTTCTTTTCCCAAGGTTGTACCATTTTTGAGAACCACCCTAGAATGCCTACAAAACTGAGCATGTTTAGAGGCATCTCTTGCCAACAAATCTGTGCACTTGGTTTTTTCCATGGACTGTAGTCTGGAATTTGGCAAGCCTTGGTAATCTTTCCTGGATGAGCAGTTGGATTATTCACCAATTTTTTTTTGGAGCTGGAGTGAAAATAAACATGAGCTTGGAATGCTGGGTGCCAGCTCAAACCCAGACTTCCCCAGTGTGAGCCCAGAACGGAGAGATATAATTTGGCCCCTTTTGGATTATGATCCTGTGTCAGAGTGACGTTTTGAGTCTGATTGGCGTGAAGTGTGATACTCATGTAAGTATAAATACAGCAGCTTGGTGCTTGCAATGCATTTACAATCTCTTATTCATTCTTAACTGGTGGCATTTTCCTTTTCAGCTACAGTGGGAGAAACTGTAGGCTTTGCTGTTGGAATTGGGTTTGGTACCCAATTTGATGGCAACAAAACCTGCAGATGCAGAAACATGATAAATGCTGAGACATGAGGATCAGAAATTAGTCCATTCCTGAGCAAACTTAACATCTGCTGGAAT
This sequence comes from Parus major, assembly GCF_001522545.3. Lineage (NCBI taxonomy): Eukaryota > Metazoa > Chordata > Aves > Passeriformes > Paridae > Parus > Parus major. The sequence goes on from NC_031769.1 coordinate 85,287,644, forward strand.
GGGCAGAGACGGAGTTTATGTAGGTTGCACAATTGCAGCCACTGACTGTTCACTTTCATAAAATCAGATCCATGATTTTTCTCAAACACTTTTCTCTCAAACACTTGATAGTTTTGTCTAAAAATAGTAGACCTGATGGCAAATGGTGTTCAGGTTTTCAAAGTGCCTAATTAACAACAGGGATTGGTTATGCCTGGAATGAAAAGTACGTAAGGCAAGGAAAGCAATCACCTAGTTTCGTGCTGAAAGGGTTAATGAGTAATTAAGGAGAAGGAAAAAATAAGGGCTTCTAGAGTTGTGTTTAATTTTTCAGTCTCTTTGCTGTCTGCCAGTCCTTTATGTGAATGCTAAAAATTTCATTAAAAAATTAAAAATGTATTTTAAAGGCCAATTTAAGAAACTGAACATGCAATTCTAACTTTGGAAAATTGCAGCTGTATGTTATGACAGAATCTTGCATTTGTGACTAAGGGAAAACTTGATTATTTCAGTGGATTACTGGAGAAGTAGATGTGAATCTCACTTTATCCATTCTCACCCTGACAGATTGACTTGGAAACCTTCAGTTTCAAAGAAGGTAAAGGTATCAGATGAGTTCATTTGCAACAGATGGGTTTTCTGGAAAAAGCCTCAGATTTATAAACTTTCAGAAAAATTTTGCATGGCTCGCTGGGGAAGAAGTACCTTTGTTGTGAACGTTTGCTGGCCCCGCCGAAGCTGATGCTAGTTTGGGAATTCACTTCAGCTGAGATTAGGACTTTGTTTATAGACTGTTGTGGGCCTTGAAGATGAAGACATCAATCATTAAAGCTGTGTCAGTGTCTCAGCAATGAATTGATGTTCTTTTTTGCTAAAGTTCAATATTCTTGAAATGAAAATCCTTGATTTACATTTCTCAACTATTCTTGTGGGGGTATTAAGCTGATGTCTTGCTACTGTTTGTGGAACCACCAAAGAAACAAGCAAAAAGGAAAAAAAACGCCATCCAAGCAACAATCCACGAAAAATATTGATTTAAGTTTGGTGGCTGCTGTTGAATGTGCTTGTCCTTCCCTCATGCAGCCACAGAACATATTGGCATTGCGGGAAGGCTGTCTGACAGCTTCCTTTCAAAGCATTGCCAAACCTGCTTTGTGGATTAGTCAACAACTGCTTCCTGAACTGTGCTTGCACCTGTTTCCTCTTCTTCTGGAATGAACAGGTTTATCTGAAAAAAAGCATTGACAAAGGCCAAAGTTGTACCCCCAGCCTGGCCCACTGATATAAAGGAAATCACATTTTCTTGGTGTTCGTAGAATGAAAGTAGCAGCTGTTACCATGGGAATAGTCAATTTATGAAAGACGTTTTGAGGAGGCTGAACATTACCATTAATCGAAGTGATTGCAGTCAAGACAAAAGGTTAATGTTCAAGTTCTGCTAATTAGGAGAGAGCTACTTTTCTGGTAATGTGAGGATGGATACAAATGAATTCTGTTTGATAAAAAATGCTGTTGTCCTGGCTAATCCATTGAATTTATTATTTTGGATACAAGGATTAGAGTCATCCTTAGTATAGTATCCACTGATTTGTTTTCAAGCAAATGTAAACTTATTGGGTACAAGTGGACACTATTTCCTGGAAAGGTTCTTTCAAATATGTTCTTACAATGTATTTTAAGGATTATTATTTCACATTCCTTTTTTGGAGACATTTTTCTGTGTTTTGTTTTGTATTTTGCAACTCCTGATGTCCTCTCTGTCCTTTTCTCTCTGCTCAACACATTTTCTGGGGTGTAGAAATTACTATGATTCTTCAGATTTCTCCCTAAATGTGCTAAAAATGTTATCAGCAAATAGAGAAAAGGCTTTTTTATTCTGCTGCACTCCCTCTATTGACTGACTGTGCCAAGACAGAGTGAATAATATAGTAGTCATCATCTGCAAACAAGAATGTTTGGGCCAGATCATCTCTGCTCATATGAAGTGCCAAATCTTAACTCTCTTCAGGAGATATGTGTCTCTCCACAAGTTCTAAAAATACAGTTTCTGTTACATTTCTCTTTAGAGCACCCATCTGACAAACTTCTTTTAAACAGCTAATAATTTAAGCACAATTCTGCAGTTTTCCCTGAATTATTTTATAAAATAAATATTATTAATTATTTCACAAAATGCTTAATTATTATTAACGTTATATTTGTGTGAGCCCTAGCTGTTCAAATCATCTTAGGCTCTACATTCTTCTATTTATTTTCACTTTCAAGTAGCCTGCATTATTGCAAAAGCCTTTATCTGTGTAATTAGTTTTACATGGATTTTGTAATGAAAAGTGTACGTGAAAAAATGGAATGGTGTGTTGGATATGTCCCCCAAAATGAAAACAGTGACATCAAATTAGTAATAATATCAGTACCACACTAATTATGGAAGAGCTAATGGACAGTTTGTGACCAGTGGGTCCAGGCAGTTATAGAGGGTGTTACAGCATGTGATACTTGCAGCTGTGTATCACCCTTCAAGGCTGGAATTTTGCCCCCACTCTTCTCATGGGCTTATAGCTGCTTCCCTTCTGTACAGCCTAGATGAGTGTGTGGCATGTACACTGCCTTCCCTCACCATGCTGTTGCTGCTTCGTGAATTAGATAAACTACTTCTACCTCAAGGCTTCTTCCTCAAGGCATTTCTAGGCAGCAGTTATATGCTTAGTTAGCTCTTCTCTTGCTCTGCTAAACAACTCAACTCTGTTAGTGTCTTTGGATGGGAAATCTCCTTGTCTCCCAGGTTCTACTGGAAATCCCCATTCTCATGTCCTACAGCTTTTTTCATCATGTTACCTGTTTAGTCACTCTCTCATTGACAGCTATAGTCCTCATTTATCATTACTGGGTCATCTCCCAGATGATGTTTTCATTTTCTGCCCCAGGCCTTGTTGCTTGGCCCATTTCTTTGGCTTACATCTCCAAGCCGCTCCATTTGTACAGTTTCACTACTCTACTGACATTGGAGTGTGCAGGTACTCTTCTACCTTGGTCACAGTGATCAAGAGCTATAGAAGGACAGCAGTAGCCCCAGAATGGATCCTGAAGACCCACTGCTAATCTTAATCAATTCAATACATCTCTTCTTAATGGCACTTACTTGCTATTACTTCTCCTTTAGCTGTTTTTTAACTATGCAAAAAGTCTTAGTCCTTAGATTCCTTAATAGCGTATAGCACGATGTCAAATGCATTGCTGAAGTCCTGAAAGATGAGATCTATTACACTCCATTTGTTCACAAAATCTTTTACCTCATCTAAGAAAACTATATGGATGATTTGTATGGTATCTTCTTGTTAAACTGCTGTTTCACTTTACCCATTTTTCATTTACCTCTGTGTCTTTGTATACTGTCTCTTTCAAAATGTATTTTAAAGCCTTTCATACTAATGAGTTCCAATGAAATAGCTTGTAATTTCCCAACTGCCATCTCCTCTTACTTTTCTTCACATTTTTTTTTTTTTTGTAAGTAAGGAAACCATATCTACTATTTTTGAGCTTCACTCCCAACTAGATGGTGCTATTGAAAATATTCATCTCTGGACCATCATTACATGTGAAAGAAATTTTTAGAAGTGTAAGATGCTGATTAATCAGACTTCAAGCATTTAACTTTTTGAATTGAGTTTTTTGCTAGCTGTGGTAGTTTCTATTTGCATATCTGTATTCTTATTATTCATCCTAGCTTTGTAAATTTAACCTAAAAACTTCTGATTGAAATTTTTCAATTTCTACTAAAATACTTAGTTGAGGCCTTCTTTGTGTTGTCTTTAGTCTCTTTTCGGTATTTCCTCCACAGTGGTGTAGCAGTTTTCCATGTGGGTTTATTGTTTGGTTTTCTTTTTTTATACTATGAAAGAAGCTTTTACTATGTGCTTTCAAATTCTTTGCAGGACAGAAGTCAGTTAAATTCATGGAAGTTCAAACTTTATCTTTGTAATTCCTGACTTATGCTTCCAGCTTGTGTACAGTACTTTTGGCGTTGTGTAAACTCTGCTCATTTCCATACCTCCATTTTACAAGGTCCCGCTTAGTCTCTGGCTGCAGCTTTGTAAAAGCTACTTGTTCAATTTACTGTCCCTTTTCTCTACTACAGAATAGGCATAACTCCAGAGAGTTTAAATGCCATTTCTATTGTCATTTTACAATGCTTTACTATGTTAGTGCAATTCTTAAGTTCCCATGCCTACCTTTCTTCTCTCTTATATGAATAATCCTACTCATGTCAGAATCTAAGCCATGAAGATTATTTGTGAGAGAAAAGGGTTGCAGATTAGTACTACATTCCTTGAAGTACTTTCACCAGGTACAGCATTTTTTCACAGTGGTGGCTTCTTTAGATGTACTGTAAAACCTGTTTAAGAGATACACATGCAGTATCAAAAGAAATGCAAAATGTTTTAGAAGATGAAACTGCTTGGAAACTGAAGAATGCAGGGATTTTTTCAGGTGCCCAGTATTTCTCCAATAGCCTTTTTGCCAACCGACTCGTGTTTTATTTCTGTCTTTTAAGTATTATTAGATTTTCTTTTGGCATGCTGGTGATTTGCAAATGTACAAGTACTGTTCTGAGTGCTTGGGAAAATGGTCTTTCACAGAACTAAATTGTTGCATGGAAAAATATCCTTGGTACTCATTACTTGGATTTTTGTCTCAAGATGTGTCATGGCTGTGTTGCTCTAACAGTAAAAAAACATATTTAGCATCTGACTGTGCCCCAAAGAGCTTGCAACTGAAATATGTAAAATACATTCAGCGCCAAAGGAAGCAAACATAATTTTCCTGGTTACTGTGAAAGGTGGGAAAGAAGCCAGTGTCACTCATCTGGGTCACAACCAGTAGCTGCACTTAATCCCCTTGATTTCTCAATCTCTCAGCTGCAGGAAGGTTTTTTCCTATTTTCCACTACAGTTGTTAGTAGGAGTAGGAAATTTCAGTAGGATCCTGGGTATGAAAGAAGACAAAATTTCATTTATCTTCCTTTAATAATCTGTCACCATACACAGTGCAATTGATAAAAGGAGAAAGTGTGGTATGTTCTCTTCTGCAGCCATTGCATTTTATAGCCAATCCAGTGGGATTATGTATTAGCCATTAATCTGTTACAGGGAGGAGGCAATGGATGGGTCAAAACCCAATTTGTCTGTTAATTTTCAAATATTGAGCAAAAGAGATGAACACACTGAGCAAAGAAGTAGATGAAAATGCAGAAAATATTTTTTTGTATTTTAAAAGCTTTCTTTTGAATTGAGTCTATTCATAAGTAATATGACACACAGTTCTGAGAAGATATCAGAAAGTCTCAGTAGATTTAGATTTTCAGATTAGCTAGTGAGCTGCACAAATGTGACCTGAATTGTGACTCTCCTGTGGTTTCTACTTATAAATCCTTTTTCCACTACAAATAAATTATGAAATATGTTTAAAATACCAAGTTAATGAAAAAAAGAATATTTTGTTTCTAATGGACACAACTACTTTGAATAGTGTAACTTTTTACTATGAGAATTAAAAAAATCTTCTTCAAGTCTCTTTCAAGTACAACTACATGCATTTACTTCAGCAGCATCAGTGAGTCTAAGTCTGGCCGATAAAAGCCAGCTGGAATGTCACTTCTGTGTGTCAGAAAGATATGGGGGAGGTTAGTGAGGAATCTGTATGTGTTTCAGTACTTATCTGCTATGTCATCTTCACATCAGAGCAGGATCCTGGGTCATAGGAAAGAAATGGAAGCAGAATTCTGTTTTGAAGTGTGTCATTTCATGTATGTACAGAGCTATTACTTCTCTCTCAGGCAGTGAAATGTACTCTATTTAGAAAGAAATAGTTCTTAGTGTAACTGTAATTATGAAGAAATTCCTTACTGTCAGGGTGGTGAGACACTGGAACAGGTTGTGCAGGGAGGTGCAAAACTGGCAGTGTTCAAGGCCTTCAGCGGCCTTCTCTAGTGAGAGCTGAGCCTGTCCAGGGCAAGTGGGGTTGGGGGGTTGGGACTAGATGTTCTTTGAGATCCCTCCTAGCACAAACCATTCTATGATTCATTCTATGATTCTATGATTTACAAAAAGAAGAACAACAGATCTCATAGAAGTCTTTAAGTGCATAATGTTATATTAAGAAATTCCAAGGAAAATCTGATCAAGGTGGTACTCAGACTATGAATAAAATTACAGGTACCAGCACAATGTTGCAGAGAGCCCTATAAGAAGGTCTCCCTTGGCACCAGTGTTGCAGTTACTCACCCAACAAATCAGTAATTCATTTCAATAGCAACGAAAAAATCCAAATAATTTTATCACCAATAACGTTTTTCCCTCAGTTTCTTTTCTAAAACAATCAACACAAATTTTTGTTCTCTTATTCTGAGGTTTTTTTTTTCAGGGAAGAAGGTATCATTTAAACAATTAGGAACTTTTCAATCAAGAATGTAAAGATAATAGGTTAAATAGGGTTGATAAATCGTGGTAAGGGAAATCTGCTGCTTCCCATATCTGTGCTTGTTTTCTGGGCAAGATTTTCAGAAAATAGGATCTTAGTGTAAGGATTTGTAGTCCTGCATGTACTTTTCAGGAAAACAATTCTGCTGCATCCAGAACAATCTGTTTGTTACCAGGCTGTAAAATAATGGGTACTGATTTAAAATCCAGAGACACAAAAATAATTGGTTTAATTTTTGAATATGTAAAATATACAGATCACTAGTTAAAAAAAAAAACACCATTTCTTTCAATGATTATCTGTTAAAAATAAAGCATATTTTTGACTTGGGCTTATAGGTCTGTGTTGATTTTTCCAAGCTCTGGAGCAAGAGCTGCTATACAAATAGAGTGGCATAGCTATTTACCCAGCAGTCGTCCAGACAAACTGACCTGATTAAGGTGAAAATTTTTCATTGCAGCAGTTTTCTACAGGTATGTTAGGGAATTTGTAGTGAAAGGGCATGTTTTTTTGCAAGCTTATTTTAATTCCCCCCCTCCCCCCCCGACAGCAAATAGTCAACTTAAAAATTTATACATTCTTTAATTTGAATAAGGCTCCATAATGCCTTCTGAGTATTACAATTTAGATGCTCCAGTTCTACTTAGGGGCCTGTTTTCCTGTTTGGACCTAGTGTTCCATGACATGCCACTATCTCTGCTTTATGGCTGTGGACATAGCCTATTCTGTGATGAATTGAGGGAAATATAGTCTAGTAATGTAGCTACACAAGGGAATGAGAATATGAGTCACTCAAACTTTAATATCTGTGAGTGCCAAAGCTTGTATTTAAATCTCCCCTGGAAAATTTAATTCTTTTCTGCAAGAGGAAAAAAACTTGCAAATATTTTTAATTACCTCTAGATACCTGGTTTTTATTTACTGTTGAATACATAGGGTGACTTCCATAAAATTATTACACAGGGTATGAGTTTAGAATTTTGGCTGTGCAGAAACCTAATATTGTGAGTGAAAGGCTCAGTCTGAATTTCTGTAGAAATGATTTTATCTGACAGGTGGAAGAGAAGGCTGATTTTGAGTCAGGAGCATGTTGGGCTATTGGTATTCTTCAGCCATACTCTATTTGTGCAGAGAACTTTTTGTTGATGTGTCTATTAATCCTTTCTCTCAGTTCGTAGTATTTGAGACAGAAAGCATTTTTTCACACAAGTGTTATGCATGTGGCATGGCCCACACAACTGAAATTCATCTGTGAACTACAGTGTCAGCTTGACATCAATTACTGTCTGTGGCTCCAGGATAGGTGTCTTTAAGCATCGAGCAGCAAGCAGAAGTTGTATTTCAATGCCTTGAAACCTGGTCTAAAGCTGCTGGTCTGAAAGCTCTCATCCAATTTGGATGGAATTTTCTCAGCTTGGATTGCTTAATCAATGCTCTGTTTTCACTTCATTGGCAAAAAATAATACAAAAACAAAGCTTCTCTATTAACAAATCATTTGTCATTTCCAAGCTGGCAGCAGAGGTCTGTGCAGTCATGTCTACTGAGTCGCTAAATCTTTATGCCTTCTCCTCTTTGGAGAGTCATTAAGTTTAGAAGCACTTGCCTCTACAGAGCTGATCAGGATGGCTTGTTTTAAAACATGTCAAAAATGTTGGGCAGCAGCTTGTTAAAAACTTCGACATTATGGATCATTCTGATTAACTGGGCCAGATTAATGCCAGTTTTGTTATTATTTTTCACATAGGTTGCGAAGATCCTTACACATCCTAACTGAAACTTTAGTCTGGGCATGGCACAGAGATGTAGGATATCTAAGCTCTTCCAATTTTTCTGAATGTTAATCCAAAATATTTTAATTGTGTGTCTGTTAATTCAAAATCTGAGTAACCGTTGCTCAGTGCTATTACAAGACCTTGCCCAGAGAAGTTTTGAATGCCTCATCCTTGGAAATGTTCAAAGCCAGGTTAGATAGGGTTTAGAGAAACTTTGTCTAGTGGAAGATGTCTCTGCCCATGTCAGAGGGATTGGAACTTGATTTTTAAGGTCCCTTCCAACCCTAACCATTCTATGCTTTTATGACTCTGTGACTATTGAGAAGCTGATTTTCAGAAAGGCTGTTTTCCCACATCTTCATTGTCTCCAGCTGAAGTTAAGTGTCACTGCTTCTAAACACCAGAGCTGCACAGTCAAGCTAAATCTCTGCAAGAGATCGTGAACTGCAGCCTAGCCCTCAACACAACTCTTCAGACCAAACCTCGTTGCCAAGGGTTTGTACCTAAACACAGAACAAGTTATGTGTGTGCATATTCTTGTGCCCACCTTAATTCCACCAGGTAACCTTCTGCACATCATGATTGTATCAGTGTCTCATCTGCTTTAAGACTGTGAGTGACCTTGACTTGGAGCAGGTACAGAGCAGGCTCAGGTTTCAGCTGGCAAGGGGCAGGTGGGCAAGCCTGTAGGAAACGTCTGTGCCAGAATTCATTCATTTTAACTTATTCCTTTGGTGACTGACTGCAAGGTGGATGGGAGATGGAGGAGAGGGGAGCAACCCTCCCCCTTTACTCCCTCGCATTTCAGGGGGTTTAGTCTCTATCAGGAGAAAGAAGGGTAGTCTCTGTCCACAGGAAGAGTTTTATGGGTCTCTGCCTTTGTATGCATCATGTGAGGGTGTGACTTTGGTCTAATTTGTGACTTTCAGATTTTGAACATTTCTTAATTTGATTTGCAGGTGATGATCTGCTGACAGAATAAATAAATTGTAGAAAGTGCCAAGACTGTTCAGGCATTTGCTGTAATATCACTCCCACAGGAGGAACCTTCATCACAGTCTTTCTTCAAGTATGTTCTCTCCTCTGGTAAGTTTTTCAGACATATAATCTTTTCCTGTGTCAAGAATTTTCAGCAGAGGGAGTGAGATGAGTTCTGAAAAGTCCAGCCCTGGTCCTAGATTTTGTCATCAGAACTGCGGACTATAGTCAGTAAACCTAGTTGTGCTCATGTAAAATACATGCAAGATTTGGTCAGCCTGTGGAATATAGTAAATACCACAGAACTAAATTACAGGTGTCACTAACTTTAGTTTGTCCCCATGAAGTGGACCTCATTTGCACAGTGTGTAAAATTTTTTACTTGTCTTTCTACCTGAAATTATATTTTTAATACTGTCACCTGTATTTGCAACTTATGACTTTCCAAATTATGTCAGTTCCTCTAAATAATTAAAAAAGACCCTTTTGTCCAATATTAAAAAACAAAGAAACAAAAATCCATTAATAATTCTGACAACTAACCTTTGGAATGGAGATCTAATTAGTTCTTATTGAGCTTGGTCCAAAGATCATTGAAGCAATTTGGAGTCTTTCCATTAAAGTTAATTGACTTCAGAGCAAAATCCTCAGACACGCTAGTTTAGCAACATAGGATAGCAAGCAGTCTGTCTGTCACCCATCAGCAACATCACCTCCAGACAGAGAGGCTGTTTTAGCTGTTCTATTTGACGTTGTTTCTGGTAAAGATGTTGCCTAAATTGATTATGTCCCTGTGGGCAAATAGAGGACCTAGAAAAAACTTCATGCCCTGGGTACCTGTTTATGTGGCAGTCACCAAAGCCTGCAGGTTTCACACATTCCAGTGTCAATGTGGAGCTTTCGTCAGAAGTGTCAACATTAACAAGATTTTAAACTGCAGGCGAATATAGAGGATCATTTGATCCTGGCAAGGAACTGTTTGCCTCAGCACTTGTGGGATAATGTAGAGTAAGCAGCAAATCATTGATGAATCTGTAATGCAACACCAGTCCCAGGAGTACTCAGGCAAAATTGCTGCAAAGAAGAAGGAAAGACAACAAAAGTGATTAAATGCAGTGAAAGATTCAGACCTTGGGAGACCTTTAGGGAGAAGCTTCTTATTTTAAGCATAAAGGGAAAAACGGTACAGAATTATGTGCAAAAGCCTTTCATTCTGGTTTAATAAAAACCATGAGGAACCCACAAATGCTGAATGTTTACTGAACCTTAATTGGCCTGGAATCATTCTTGCAGTTACTCTAGTTTTATGCTTCTGGTAATGTTGACTTCTGGCCATTAGCCACAAGTTTCTAGTGAACCTTTCGTACATTCTACAGAATTCTACAGACCATAAATTTTCATCACCGTTAAGCACCTTACATGCTTTTACTGTCAATAGACATAATTGATAAACATAGGTAAAAATTTACATTGATAGGGCAAGGTGCTTGTTCATTCCTACATTTAAAACATGTGGAAAATTGACTAACAATATCCATCAATACTTAAATGGGGATTACAGAATCTCAGTGGAATTGCGTTGTCAAAATGGTTCATCACATCTGTCAACACAGAGAGGTCCTTAGCCTCGCATTTCAGTGGATGCCTTTTTGCTCCCTGTCGTTTGTTGGCTTCCACAACCTCAGACCTGGGCCAGGTAGGAGTAGTGTGGCAAGGAAAAGGGACAGGCACCATTGGGTGACCCAAAAAATAAAATTGTTTTAATGGCAAGATAACCAAGAGCAAAAGGCAAACACACAGTACGGGGTCAATCACAAAAGGTGAAAATGGGTGGGTACAACAGTATATATCTGGAAGACCTGGGGGTTGATCCAAAGGCAGAGTTCCAATCACAAACTGGGATTAGGAATATGAAAAATAATGCGGCAAATGACAACCAATCTGGAGAGAACTAAGATCATTCTGGAAGCATATTCTTGAACCTTATATGAATAGGCCTGCTGTATTCATCTTTCTGCTCTCAGGCCTGATTCCCACAGTCTTAAGTTAATGTCCAAGGCTGGCCCATCATCAGCCCCAATCAATTCTATCCCCACAGCTCCCCATCTCTGTTTTGTCTTTTTTCTGGCTGCCGTAGTTCTAATAGACATCCAGTAGGGTACATGCATGTTCTTCCATAGTAATGGCTGGACTTGTACTAAAGATCTTGGCACTTGGGAGATCACTGCTTGTTTTCTGTCTCTGTGGTGTATTTGCTCTGGGAACATAGTTCATTCACTCTGGCCAGTTTTAATAGGGTTGGCAGAACTATTTTCTTTGAGTAGTCTGCTTCATCGCACAGCTTTGTTTCCTACTGTGTTGCTGTACCTGGAAGAAGGGTTCAAATTCCATTTGGTGCCCAAGGTTACGTAACATAACAAATTTAACCTAGTGAGTTTCAAATAATGGGATCGAGATTAAAAAAACCCTCCTTATCACAGTAATTATCCTCAGAGTAATCCACTTCCTTTGCAAAATTATTTTGGAAACTAAACAAGGTTCTACTGCCATGTTAAACACAGTCATCTGTTTGAATGAAAGCAGTTGCAAAGCTCTGGCTAATATTCTTACAAAGTTTAGATTAAAGTATGCATTCTACCTACTGATACTAAAAATACTGAGGTAATATACCAAAAAATAAACATTCATTTTAAAAAAACAAAGAGGCTTTGAAGTGATCATTCTGAAAATTTCAATGCAATTTTGTAATAATTTGTGTTGCATGATTCGTGCTTGAAATATTGTTTTCTACTTTCTCTTAAATATGCTTCTCTATTGTTGGAAATTACGACACCTTTTACTTTGCACCAGCTGATTTTGGAGGCAGATGAAGATGGTTGTTATTCTTTCATCAGCTGCAGCAGTGGGGATATGCTTTAGACTATACTGGCCAAAAATGATGTAAGGATCTTTAATTTAATGTTTATATCCAGGCCAGTGGACATCCAAAGAAATTTGTCTCCTAGGTATCATCAGAAAAGTGGCAAGCAATGAGCTTGGCAATGAGGCCCTGCCTGTACCATGACCAAAATGTCCCACAAGCCTTTTTAAGTCTGTACTAAAGCACATGCTCAAGGGATCAGGGGAAGAAGAGGATCAACTCTTTTTTTAATCTGAACTCACAAAAAGAGAAAAAAAAAAAAAAAAAAACATTTTCTCTCAGGCATAACCAAGATGGAAGACAATGTCTTACTGACAGAGGAACATATATTTAGCACCATGATTTATTGAGAGTGTTTGTGCTTGTTTCCTGAGAAATACATAGAGCCTTTTGATAGCGCTAGATGATAGCAATCTGCTCTGTGGGCAGATGTGCACATAATAGATGGTGCCTGAGGCGTATTTGCCCACATTTGGTGAATTCTCTTCTTGTATATCTTACTACATGGTTTAGTTTTATTATATTGATTGTTTGGAACAGTATCTTCTTCATGTCGGAAATCACTACCTTATTTATAAGTATGCAGATTTTAATAATGCAGTAACAGTAATGATTTTTTTCTAAGTGTATGATAAAAATAGTGTCACTCTACCTGTGGTTGAAGGTGATTTGATAGACTGGTCATACTGATTTTGAAAGAGTCTATTTTTGCTGCTGTTCCAGATGATGTAAATTAATGGAAAATGGTCTCAGAATCTGGCTAGACAAAGCTTTTGCTTTTTTGAGAGTCTATGCACTATGTTTAAGAGTCTTGCTCTATGCTCTCAGCTGGGATCATTTCCTTTGAAGTTTTATTGTTAAGGTTCCAGATCAATACAAGATTTATGTTTGCATGTTTTCAAGTACACAAATAGTCCTTCTGAAATCAGTGAAAAAAGTTCTGACTTAATTGATGTCAATGCCAGAACTCCCACTCACTTCATAAAGGCCAGACTTAATCACATTTTTCAGTCAAGTTGTTTTGGGGCAGGAAAAGGGAGGACTGTTCTGTTTATTACCGGTGAATGAAGGGTAGTCATATGTTAAGATTTTATAACAGATACAGTGGAGATAGCCATGGAGAACTGTCAGAAATAATTATTTCAGTTCCATAAAAATATTCTGGTTTAGTAATTCCAGTTCTTTATTTTGTCCTTTTGCATTAGATATTGTTAACCACGTTACTGTGATGACGTCAAATGTAATCTAAATGTTTTAGACAGCATTTAGATACAATTGATGCAAAGCTTTTTACCATATCAAACTAAAACCATTAATCATATAAAAATAAATTGTTTTGTCATTACCAAAGTGCTTTTGTTTTAGATTCCTGAATCTCTTTTCTTCAAGCCATTTGTTTAATGGGAAATTCTGAAGTAGTGACATTCTTTCTGATTTAGAGCATTGTCACATTTTGAAGGGTCAGAGTTTCCTGCAGAACAGAAATTCCAATTTTGACCATCTCTCCGTGTAGTGAATACTTCACTCACTGTGACTCTTTGCCAACTCAATGAAAAGGTGGGTACTAAAGTGCTGTTCAAATCTGGGGCTTAGCTGGCTAATGTTACTGCTGATCATACGTGCTGAACATGAATGTGTGATTATATTGTTAGACAAATATGTTATCTGTGATGCCTTGGTTTTTCAGAAGATAATAAGACTTGTTACAGTTGTTCTTCCTTAGATACTCCATTTCTGATTGACAAAATTTTTTAATAGAACCCAAGCTTTTGTAGAACATAGAGTGTTTGTTCTACATTCTTCCTGCACTAAGAAAACAGCTTCATAACCTACATAATAAGCCAAAGTCACAAATAAGTCATAGTTTCACTATTAAAAGTTTTTGCAATATATTGATGTGCAATATAGCCACTTTTATTGAGCCTTTTTTTAAATTCTACTTAATTGCTTGTTAGTTGTAATTTCTTGGCAGAGCACTATATACTAACAATAACTCTTTTTCCACTTCCCTGGTAACTTTATCTACAGAACCACATGTTGTTTTTCTTTTACTGTAATTATGGTGGGCTAGGATTGAGACTGTCTTAACACTATTTTATACAAATATAGTGTCCTCTGTTTAAGGAGAATGCATCCCATTCTGTACATGTGGTTGCAAAAAGAGTACTTTTGGAACATTTCATCACATATTGAAAGTGCTGAACTCTTGGATAATATGAGTGCCTGGCTGGTGGTAGTATCCTCGAAATATTTCTGCTTGTTTCCTAAAATACCTGCACTGTCAGAAATTTTCTTCATAGAGAGTCATGGAGTGCTTTGTTCAAACAGTGCTGACTATAGTGTAATAAATGTCCCCAGCTGTTTTATGGGAACCTTTAGCATACAGGCTGAGTGACAAGTAGTCACATAAGCCTTCTTCTGCTGTTGTAATGGACCTTGAAAATCTGCTAAGCCCTGGAGGGTTAGGGAGGTCAAGGAAAGACAGGATATAAAAAATAATATTAACACATCGTTAGTGTAAGCAAACATAATGAGATTTTGCATTTAAATGAAATTTTATATACTCACAGGAAGCATCATCTAGCAGTTGAAGTATAGAATTGGGAACTGAATGATGCTGCTTCTATTTTTGGCCATTATGCTGTAGGTTTTGTTCCAAATAGAGAGGAGCAGAGGTCAAAAGTATACCTGAATAAAAGAGCTTTCCATTTTTAATAATGGCATGAGATAAGGCCTTATCCCAAAGCATTACAGAGAAACAGAGCTTTGATTTCAGATAAGATTTCTATGAAAACCAGCTCAGAATTTCAAAAAAGGGACGGATCAGAGGTAAATGAAAATGGATATGAGAGGAAAGTCATACTCAATCTGAAATCATGTGAAGAGAGGTATAGAAGTTTAGTCTGAGGTGAGCAAATGTAGAAAGCACCAAAGGTAGTAATGGCACAATAATTAGTTGAAGGGTCATGAGATGTGTGTGTCTCATACACCCATGAAATTTTGGTAGCTGTCTGGCACAGGATATTAAAAGCCTCCTTTTGTATGAATGTAAGATTACTCACATGGAGAGATTTGTGCAAAGTCTTCACAGGGTTTGTGCCTGCAGTTGAGTGGGAACAGATACGAATTAAGTCATGCCCAGCTATGCTCAGCTGCACAGGTAGTGTGAACATGTGAAACTGCCATATGAAAAGAAAAGAACTGAGACAGCGTGGAAAATTTTACCCCAGGTATGCAGAGTTTTGTCCGCATTTTCTTGGTTCTAGCACACCTTCATGCCATCATCATGTTTCTCTCTCTTTCTACAGTATCCAGGCTCTTATTGAGCAGGTCAGCTATTAATTAAAAAAGCTGGAATTATTATACCATCTTCTGTCTCTTCTGTTCATAGTATGCTGCACTGTGTTCTTGATTTGGAAGGTGGTGGTGCTTGGGCATTCCTAAAGTGTGAAGGTATTTATTTCCAAGATAAGAAAATATAGAGGTCTTGGAATCACATATGGCAGAACCACTTGTCTCTGGATATCAGATATAGTCTAAACATCTAATATTAAGATGTTCCTGATGTGCCTTGTATCCTGCTCCTTGACATGTGTACCTCAGACCTGTCAGAACTTCAAAGTTAGAAATGGATGCAAATTTCAATGTTACAACACTGAAACACTCAGTTTTGGTCTAGTGGCACTCATACACAGCAGTTGGGAGGTCCCATTCCTTTCCACTTCAAGTTCCACCTCTGCCTAAGTAGAAATGAATTTGCATTTTCTGCCTCTCTGGGGAAGCACCTTAACAGGCTCCCAGTAAGCTTTGAGAAAGGGACAGAGAGTGAAGATTGTCCTTCCTTTGTTTCAAGCTGTTCCAATTTCTATGAAGTGATTAAATTGGATTTCATTGACTTGGGGTATGAAAGGAAGAGAATGAATGAACTGTACCAAAAGATAGAGGAGAAGGGGCCAAACATTTTCAGATATTTAAAGTGTTTGAAGCTGGAATTTGATATTCCAGGTGAGAGCCCCATGATGTTTGTAGAGGATATTGTCTATATCTTGTGAGTATGGTATCCATCTTCAGGAGATTGAACATGATGAATTGTGGAAGTCCCAGCTCAGGATAGTGCCCGTGTTGGGGAGGTGGAGGGAGAAAGAGAAGGGCACCTCCATTTCCAGCAGCATCACTCAACCATCTTCATCAGTTCAGCCTTTCAGATGTTCCGTGCTGAGCCACCTGACTGTCCCCACCTAATGGCACATCAGTGTCTACGTCAGAATACAGAGTGTCAAAGCACCAAGGACTATCACTGAGGATGTAGTCCACCATACTTCATGCATCAAGAATCCCAGTGATACCTGTAAACCTCTTTGTAAAGCTCTTTTAAATCTCCAGTGAAAATATGAAATAGCACTTTTTTTTCTAATCAGAATTGATTAAAAATCTAAGAGAGGCAAGGTTTTACAGGAGATACTATCTTTTATTAGATCAACTGCTGTACTTGAAAGAAGCAGGCCAGCTTTCAGGCATGAATCTCTTCTTTGTAATCCTGATCACCACTCATTACCACAAGGTGTTGCAAAGTCAACCTCCCAGTTTGTCTCTATCTTTGAATGCCTTTCTCATTTTATTGCAGGAAGTTATATTTTCCTTTATATTGCTGATTTAATGATTATTCTTATTAGTAATCTTGCCTGAAGTGTAGCTTACTGAAGCTGGACTCCATTACTTTTAACAGGTCCAGAGACTTCTTTGCAGCAGCAGAATACCCACCTGCCATGTTCCAGTTGCTTTCCACTTCTGGCTGTACCACCTGAATGTAGAAAGCTAATAAAGTAGGTCCAGAATTTTGCATTCTAGCAGGCACACATTCAGGAAGTATATTTAATGATGAAATATTTAATAATCAATTTTTACAACTGGAATTTTAAAAGGAGCAGCTGTTGCTTAATTTATTGAAGTTGTTACCCCAATGCTCTTGGGGTTAAAAAAAGTTAGTTCCTTGAGGATTAAAAAGAAGAAAGAAGCTGAGGGCAGAGAGGAAACATAATTACTTTTCCCCCCCCTATATTTCCAAAACAACTGTCAATTTTCTGTGGAAAATCAGTCTTTGCGTCCATTCACCTGCTCCTCTCTAACTTAAAAGTATCTAGTCTGATATCTTTCTGCAAATGCTCTGCAGAGGGAATTGAACCTGTTTTGTTTGTTTTCCCTTTGATTTTCTCTTTCAAATCTTTGTTAGGCATTCACAAGTTATACATGGATATGCATTAATGACAAAACAGAAGCTGGGCAAAAAAATGAAGTAGGTTTTCAATGAAATTTGTCCATAACATTTGCCCCCAGTAAACTGAACACTCTGTTATGCTCTATTTAAAGATGTCTCCACAAACCTGTTAAGTTTTGCCTCTGTCCAAATTCAAGGCATTCTGAGATGAGATTTTGTCTCAAGCTGAGTCCTGAGGCTGGAGTTCAGCTACTGAACATGTGACTGTATTTTTTTAATCGTAAACGGTTTTCATAAAATTTTGGTTGACTTTTGTTATTTTCAAATTGCTTTCAAATTAAAAGCAAGTCTTCTCCCAATCCCCAAATATTCATGAGTATATTATTTATTTCCATATGAGGCTAAACTTTGGCAAACTAACACCTGTACCATATGCTGTGAGTTCAGTGCATTATTAATGGAGCAAAGCAGTATTCATAGATATGAATAAGGATAGTGACACCCCGGCCTTTGTTTTCCCCCTTTCTTCATGGTCCTTCTAATAAACCCGCAAAATCTAAGGAGGACTTCAGGGATCTTTACAGGGGGAGTCAAAGTTAAGGATGGTGATGAAAAAACCTGATACCTGCAGAAATAACAGGGCATAAAAAGTCAATTTCTTGCAAGGTGTTGGGAGCTTGTCAAGAAAGTATTAAAGCAATATCACATAATGTCTTCATTGTAAGACTATAGATGCTGTGCAGAGCAACATTAATGAGCTCCTCTAAAACTTTGGGGAAGGTTAATCCAGTCTAAACTCACTTGCTGCTTTGGTCTAATTGGGGAATATATTAATGTCTCTACAGTTAGATGCTGAGGAATAGATGGAAACCTGCTACAATCCACTTAATATGCTGTTGTGTTAACAAAACTATCAGAATTCATAAAACACTTTAAATATATCCCAAAATTGGTTAAAATTGCAAAATAAATTAGAATGCAGTAAATCAAAATAAGACAAAATGCAAATAAGGAAATAATAAAGTGAAGTATTACATTTAAGTGCAAAAGATACTGAAACATTACCATTGGTTTGCATATTAGAAATAACTAAAATGATGTTTTAGAATTGGATGCAAAATTTATTGGCCAAGAATTTTTCCTGGAGTAAGGCAGCATTATTTGTTCTAATATTGGTGAATTCATTGCAAAGAAGCATGAGTGTACAAAATTTTTCTCTCCATCCATTCTTCCATCTCCACTCCTTTCATAACTGTAGATATACTTTTGCATGTCACCAGAACATATTGAAATATAGCAGATTTCTGAAAGCTATTCAGTTCCTTCTCTTTTGTGCAGGTGCATGAAAAATTCTTTTGTTGGCTCAGGCATTGGTAAAGTAATAGCAATTTCTGCAAGCATAACTATTCAACTTCATTATTTATTTGGAGAAATTCCATGAAATGGAGCAAGAAGAGTGAAATTGAAGGGATTTATTGCAATTAAAAGTAAAAAAAAAGTTAATTGCTATGAAATAAGAATGAGAAAACAAAACTTTCCTGTATTTAGTTACTGGTAAGGTTTTGGGATTTTTTTACATTAATGTAATTTCCTTCCCCTTAGCAGATGTTTCCAATGCATGATCCATACCTCTCCGTGAGTGTGAGAACCACTTTTAGGGTGTCTGTAGAATTTTGCTAAGAAAATCAAGTTTATTGGGTAAATTTTAAGGAACTGCAAGCAAAACAAGGTTGAAATCTAATGCTATATGATAGTACCAGTACAGAACTAGATAATTTTCTTTTCCAGTATTGTAATTAGGCTCTGAAGATCCTATCCTAAAAAATTTGGAGTCAACAGGAATGCCATTTCTGACTTTCAGGAACTTAGAATGTCCGTTTATTGGAGTTTTGTTTGTTGTTAGTGTCTTTAATGCACCTATGGAGATGTTCAAATAGCAGTGATTAGAATTTCCTAGCATGGTCATTGGCAAGTGTAGGAGGCTAGAGATTGGTGCTACTGGGTGTTGTATTTCTGCTTTTCCACTGACTGGCTGGATGACCTTTGCACACTGACTTGCCCATTCAGCCCACAGTTAATTTATCGCGAAGAGACAGAAAATAAGAAGAACCCATTTTTTTCCTTTAAGAATCCAGCAGCTGTGAAATTTAAAATAAAGCATCTTCAATGATTCTTGTACAGTGAAAGAGGCAAAATGCTTGAAGGCAGCAAAACAGAGTTTCTGTGCCTGCAGACAGAAACACAGTGGCTGGTAGCCAAAAAGATTTTTCCTCATAATAATAGTTTATTCTTCTGAGTATAATGGAATATAGAATAATTCCACAAAAGATGATGGTTTTGCTGCAGGAACAGAGCTGAGTTTGGCCCATGAGGAGCAGAACTCTTTTGCCTTTTCCCTTGTGGAAACTGGAAGAAGGAAGTATGTTGTTAAGGAAAAAGAAAGTTATAACAGTGGGAGGCTACTGTGGTAGTGACCAATATTCCACTGCTTTAAGTCCTTATGCTTATTATATTGTGTGTTCTGGATTTAATTACAGATCTAGAGTGTAGTGCTAATAAGGCTGCACAGTTTTGTCTTCTTCCTCTCTCTGAGACACAGCTAATTAAAATAAGCATTAATTAATATGTGCTTTGAGGTCCCGGAACTTTAGGTGATTAAAATATTCTTAGTAATATATTATAACTTTTAGCACATGGATCACTATGAAATAGTTTAATGTTACTGACTGTAAAACGTGACCTATCTCAAATGCTGCTCATAATTGAGAAAAGAGCAGTTTGAATTGTCCAGCTCTGTGTCCCGGGAAGAGATCTGTTGAGGTGTCAGCCCCCTTTTCAAGACAGCCATAGGGGGACATTAATGGCAAAAACTTTGCATCTTTGATTTCAGTATCCTTTTCTGATGAAAAGACTTTTCCTTTTAGTCAGGTGCTTACAGCCTAATTCTGGTTCTATTTTTTGTTCTAGAAAAGTTACAGGTTTGAGTAAAGCTCTTTTTTTAATGTCTTTGTGCCTTTATTAGCCCACAGTACCTTTGTCGTCTTCTTATGGGTAATGCATAGGAGATAATTACTTAAATATTGAAAACATATTTACTAGTTTCAAAATTTCTCTTTGCATCCATAACTGACATTTTTTGATGGTTATGATCAAGGCATATGCACTGTCAGCAAAGAAGACAAGTAGACCTTTTGGTCTAGAATACTTATTTAGAATATGAAATTAGTGAGCAGTAAATGTGGCAGTGAATGTTAATAAATGTTAGAGTCTAGACTACCCTAGTGCTAAATAGGGTAGTTCCTGATCAAACAGGACAGCTTTTAAATGATCAGCACAGTGGTGCCACCCTTACAGCCACCTCAGGGATGACGATGCCTTCTCCCTCACACCCCTAATAAGAGGAGGATGTTCATTTCCCTGCTATGATATCCTTCAGCTCTCCTTCAGACATATCATTAAGTTAGACAGTCCTCTGCTTTCAGGAAAAGGGTTAAACATCTGCTTTTCAAAATGCAGATCATCCCCTTCATACACACAGCAAAATCATCCTGTTAGAAAAGACTAAACCAAAATACCCTGGCTTCTGAGAATTTTGAATTTGTATCTAGATTTCTAGACTACTTTTTGGTGCTGCTTTCTTCTTATAATCACCATGGCAGCAATACTTAACTCATTTTGTTAAAAAAAGAAGCTTTTTCTACACTTTTTCTGTGAAGAACTATGCCAAAAAAAAAAAAAGATAATTTTTGTAATTTATTACATGACAACAAAAAATTGGAAGCCTGCAATCAGTGGGAAGTAAAAGCTTTCAAAAATAAAGCTGCAAGGTGATAAGTTAAAATTGCTGGTTGTCACATCCATCCTACTGCTTTTATCCATAACTGCTCTGTTCCTTTTATAAAAGCTGGATTTATTAGCAACCACTGGAGGCCTTCAGACACCACCAGCCCTTGTAGCTCCCAGGTTAATGACTGGTATTAATTACTACCAATGTACAAATTCCTAAGGCCCTGTACCAGTTGCAATGCTTTTGTCTCAGGTGCATCTAAAAATTCAGTCTCTAGCTTGATTTAATATTGCTGTCTTCAGCACTGGGTGTTACTCTAAGCTGAAACTATTTACAGGTCTTGTGAATAGTCATATTTGTATTTGACTATTAAAAGGATCAGTTGATTGTAGCAAAAGGGGCCTTCACATCGGTTCCAAGGCGAAAAGGGGAGCAGGTACTTTAGTCTAACCTCCTCTCTGAATGCAGTCATTCCACATGAAGAATGAAAGAACTGTATGATTTCTCACTTGCATAAAGGTTAAGGAGCAAAGATACAGCTTTCTAGACTTCTTCCCAGCCTAGTGGTATCTGTCTTGTCTTGTATTTTAAGTAGACTGTTTATTGCTCTCCTGAGCTCTTCTTCAATACTATATTCACAGAACCCTGCATTCTGGGAAAGTTTGAGGCTGTCATGAGTACCATCTCCCTCCAAGAAACCCCTTAGGTTGGTCCTTCCTACACCTACACCTAAAAAGCCTCTTTCATGCTTTCTCCTCTAACATATCTCATGCTGAGGGACTGCCCTGTGCAAATATCCATCAACATCTACTTTGTTGTCACACTTAAAAACTATTTTGCTCTGTAGATCCATTTATGAGTCCCCAGCAGAGTACATGACAACACTGGCAGCCAGTGGGCTGACACTGTAACCTCCCACTGGCTAGAGCTGTCTCATTCCCTTTTTCCCATGACAGGTAGATTACTTGTGAAAGTCCGCGCCAAAGGACACGGTAGATTCTAAAAATTTACAAAGGATGACTGGAGCTCATGAAAATAAATCCACTGAGCATTGCAAAATGCTTGAATCCCATATTCAGAGAAATAAGATCCGGAGCGAAAATAATTTAAGGCAGAGAGATTAGTTTTATATTTGGTTGTCCTGTTCTTATGATGCCATAACCATCCACTTATGTCCATACTTTGTGGAGTTTTTTTAATTGAAACACCAGAACAAGAGACTGTCAACAGTCCCAGGAGCATAACTGTGCTCAGAGATCTCTTAATGTCAATTCTGCAAAAACAGGCTGCTCTGCTGAAGTGGACAGACCTTTGGTCTAAACCCCTGTAGTCATTCTTAGATTTTGCTTTTATGTATCTAAAATGGGAATCAAAATCAGAATATTTCACTCTTTGTTACTATTTTTATTGTTTTTCTGGCAGCACAACTGAATTAGTTACACACACACACACACACAGACAATATTAGAACAGTGGCACCTAAGGCAAAAACCCTCAAATCTTAAGCTTTACTCCCATATCCCAGTAACAACAGAGATGCTCTGATAAGATGCACACTGGAGAATGTCAGTGATGTCTTGAGCCACTATACTCTCTTGGAGAGCTGTTGTTTCAATCTGAAGCAGGTAAAGCAAGCCCTAGTGCACCTTTACAAAGAATTTTGTGATGATTTCCTTTTGATTTATCCAGTGGCACAGTGTGAGAAGCTAAAACCCACCATGGGTTTTAGATATTTTGTTAGTGCATTTTCTACCAGTAGAAATTTAATAGAATCATTTTCTGCCTTTAAAATACCAGATGCCATATTGATCTTTCTCTTATAAATGCTGTTACTATGGATTTGATGCTTCCTTGCTTATAACAAGGCACAGAGATTTGTTGTAGAGCATGTTCTCTGTATATGTTTTGTAAATGAGCATAATTTGGAATGATAGAGATTGCTTTTTGACCTAGATTTGAGCTACAAAAACAGTATTTACAAAAGGAAAAATTTTTGAACATTTGAACACCAGAAAAGGTTTTTATTCAATAGCTGATTTCTCCTTTACCTGCATTCTTTTATGCAGGACTACAAAAGTAATCTGTCTGTCTGAACACTAAAACATCTACAGGGGATAATTCTACCTGTCTGTGTCCTCTTAAGGAGAAATAAACTTCTCCTTAAGAATCCCTGGAAATTAATGTACTGAATACTAGTATTCCTTTTTTTTTTTTTTTTTTTTTTTGCATATACAAATATATTCTTTTGCAAATTTCCCAGACCTCCACCTTCTCCCACCTCTGTTAATCAGGATTATTACTCAGTATTTCCCAAGCTGGAGATGAAGAATTCTCTGGGTGGATTGACAAATGACAGAAGTAATAACATTTGATACACAAATCCTCAAAGATAATTTAAGCACATATTCTTTTGCTGAAACTGACAGGAAGTTGGTGCTCAGTGGAATTTAGCACTGGAATGCTGGCAAAAATGAAGCCAGTGTATGTCACCGCCAGCTCCATCACAACAAGGAGCAGCTCTCAGCACCACATTCCTCTCTTGTACCATTTGTACCACAACCTGCACTGGTCCTCTCATGCTGCTTCCCTCACACAGAGAGTCCAGACTGCTGCAAACACCTCACTGAAATCTACCAGTGACTCTCACTCTCTATCATATGCCTTTAAACCTTCTCCAGCTCTTTCCTCTCATCTGACTGACTTTAGAAAACTGTTCAGAGCTCCAAGTTTATACCGTGTCCCACCAAAAACTTCCCTGCTGTCCCTTGGCATTCAATTCAACTGTGTTTGCTATCACTGGATAGCATCTTCTCTGAAGCTAAACCCACACTGGACCAAGTGTCTTTATCATGCTCTGGTCACCATTTACGGTATTTCAATTAATTTATAGATGATTCACTTGAATTAAAATCAGACCACAAACTCTAATCTAGATTTACTTAGACACACTTTACCCAGATGGCACATGCACTCGGTGTAAATGCATTTACTGATCAATCTAAGCCATTTTAATTAAACACAAAATTCAGCCAAAGTACTTTTTATATGCTGCTTTTTATGAACAACACTGCAGAAGGGCTAATGGCATCTGGATTAACCAAAGGCCATGCTACCAAATGATTTCTGTAAGGAATGTATAGATGCTTGATTATTTTGTTTTCTGTTTCCCGTTTTCACCCCCACAGCTATCTGTAGGGACCTTCTGTTCCATTATCTCTTCATTTCATTTCCAATGTCGAACATGATGCCCCTGAAGTTGCCCAAAATTTGCGGTTTTCCAAAAGCGCCTTTGCCCCTGGGGAAATGGGGGAAGCATTAAATCATATTCAAGTCCAGTGTCTTGGATATATGTAGAGCCCTTTGAAGGGGTTTTCTCTAGAGTAGGTGCAAGGGTGATGTGCTTTGTCTCCTCCCTCACATCGTTGCAGTGGCTGCCCTGGAGGCAGGCAGTGGAGGATGTGTGTGAGCAGGCTGTGAAAGCCGTGCACTGATGTGCTGGTCTTGTGAGGGCACATGCTCTGGAGGGTGTTCCTCAGTGTACCAGCTAATGTGCTTTCAGGCTTACCCCTGTACAGCAGGCATGTTTAGTTTTGAGAATATTTAAGCTTTGATCCTACCCTTGCCAGACACTGTAGCCACAGTGTGTGTGACCTCAGACTAGTTACTTACTATTTTTGGGCATCTGTCCTTTTTCTTTTACAGTTAGCTGCAAGAATAGTCATTGAAGTATATGAAATGCTCAAAAACTGTACTTCAATAGTCTGAACTTCAAAAAATGTCTTGCATGTTATTCCTTCCTTAAGTGAAAGTATTTGTTCTCTATGGAGACTGGGTAGCAGAAGGGCATCTGTGGACAGGATGGTAACATAATCTTTTATGGTCTTTCATGTTTGTAAGAACTGGAATGGACGTACATATGTTTGTTCAGAGTCAGAAGGGCTTTGCACAAATTTTTCCCTGAATTAAAGAGTAATCGAAGACACAGAGAACACAGCAGGATGATTCCCTGGTAGCCAGTTTCATCACACTATCTGCCTACCTCCTTTGCTACCAGGCAAATACAACAAGAGCAGGAAGTCTGTGCTGTGTAGACAGACACCAGACTTGGCAAGTGCAATTTTTTACTGACTTTGCTTTATATTTGCTTCATATTCATATTTGCAAAACATGAAATATCTTTCATATTTTTCAGATTCTGTGCTGCCTAGGTGTGTAGCTCTGAGCTTCATAGTAAGTGTCAATAAACTGTCTTCACAGAGTAGGTAGACAAAACAATTCCTTTTCTAGCTTGGTACCAAGGACAATCTTTACAAGTTTCAGGCCCCAAAGCACAAACAACGGTGGACTGAAGAGGGAAAATAAGAAGGATGGGACTTCATAATCTAAATATGTAATTGGAAAATTAACCCAAATGCAGATGGACCAAAACTTATAAAAATGTGAGACCGGTTGTCCATTTTGTGACCATTTTGGATCCATCTTGGATCCATGCCCAGGCTCTTGTACAGCCCAAGGTGTATCCTTTAAGGCCTTTTAATAAATACCTACTTTATTCTTTACTGTGTCTAGCCTCTGTTCTGAGTCAGCCTTCTCAAGGCATCATCTTCACCAGTGGTGAAGTGGGACCCATTCAAAAGCAAATACTGTAGTGTAGTTGCTTTAGTAAATGTCTGTCAGGGCGCATGACTCAGTACAGTCACAGCTACAGCCTAAACTGCCTAAGCAGCAACTGAGCTAGTGCTAACAAGTGCCCTGGAGGTAGGATTCCAGGTGCAATATTTGTATAGTGCAATAATTTAGTATGAACTTTTATAGTCCATGGCTGGTGTGTTCCCACACAATTCAGCATAGCTGGTACTAATGGAAGACAAAGGGATATGAGCTAAGGGTGTGAGAGGCTGTTGCACTGAATTCAGTAGCAGCTATCCACATGGTTTTGCAAAAGTTACCAGTGGGGGTTTTGTTCTTGACTGTATTGATTGGTGCGCAGCTAAGCACACAGCTACAGCCAGAGCTGTGGCTGCACTACTGCAGGGGGAGAGACTGGGAACACATCTACAGCAGACCCCCACCTGGGGGGGGTGTTTCCACCTGATACATGCTTCACATCCTAGTTGTACTTTCCAGAGTGGTGAATGAAGCAGAGCTTAGAAAATGGAATAAGCTTTTTTTTCTTAATCTCCTCTTTTCCCCTTATTTGTGAATTTCTGCAAGAAAATAATTTGCAGTCCCAGCTTTTGGATTGCATTCAGCTATCAAAGTTCAATGATGTAGTGACAACTAAGTACTTTAATTCAGTTTGAAGTTAGAGTAATTCAGTAAGAAGGGAATGTATTGCAAAGTACTATTCAATCCCACGCATACATTAGACAGCCAGTGGACTGTACATTATTATTATTTCATTTCAAATTTCTGACAGTTGTGCTGTGGGAAAAATTTCCTCATATAGAGTGTTTAATTCAGGATGCAATAGTCAGTTTTTAGTAGTGGAAGGAAGTAGCAGTGGACAAAACCACCTACAGACTGGAAAATTTAGATCATCTCTAAATCCATCATCAGCTCCATTCTTCAGCATGTTTCAGTTACATACCTCAGATAACACTGATGGTGGCTTAACAGTAAATATGGAAATCAGTTTCTGCAAAGCTGAAGTTACAGGCTTTCCATAGGCTGGTTTGTAGGAACTACATGGCAAGTGCTGCACGTGCTTGACAGTGTCTGGGAGGCTTGTTTCTGTGTCAGTGTGACACACCAGTCATGCTATGTCCAACCCTGTTTTCTGGTGCCCTCTGGACACCAGCTCTAAATCTGCCAAGGATCAGGTATCAGCAGGCATCAGCAGATGCCTGTTCAGTTCCACCTTTAAAATCCTATTTTCTCTGTTAATTCTGGCCTGCACTTTCCATATAAATGTAGATAAGCCAGGGAGTGGCAGACCTGCCAGATGTAAAATGCCTACAACAGCTACTCAGTTCTCCAGGAAGCAATATTCAGTGGCAGTGTCTCCAGCCCATGGAGACACTGACCTGAGGGTCACTGTATCTGTGAAGGGTTCCACTAGATGAAACTTTCATATCAGTCCACATACCTTCCCTTGGTGCTAGTTCATTTAATTAATTATGTCAGTTTTATTAACTGCCTAACTCTGCTTTGTAAGTTGGAAGCTGAAAAACAGTGAAAAGGTGATGTTAAGTGCTCACAAGCAGGACCCGAATGCTGTTACACAAGCTCATTTCTATGGGGAGAGGACTGCTCAAATCACAGCTGAATAAGTGGAAAAAAAATTATGGCCTGTCATAATGACAATGACAGTCTCTTTGTGCATCCCTACCCTGCAGGGACAGGGAGGCAAAGGAGCCTGAACTGTGCAAGCCGCAGCATCCCTACTGCAGGGTGTGCAGGCACGTGCCAGTGGCTATCCAGCAAGGAGAGCAAGGCTGTGCAGGTCGTGGGAGGAGAGCACTGCCTGACAAGAGAGAGCTTGTGCCAATGGCCTTTCTCCCAAGCTGATGCCAGTCCTGTTTTCCTGATGCCAAACCTGTGGGTTTTCTTCTGTGCTGAGTGGAAGTGCTGGGCCAGCTTCCTTGCTCTTTTTCTTGATTTAGGAAAAACACATTTTTTTCTTTGGGAATTAATGCCTGACTCAGTTTTGGTTTTGTCTGTGGAGATGAGTTTTCTCTGTGCTACCCAAGCATTCTAAAGAATGAACTGCAGCCTCCTCACAGCATAAACTAGCTCTGTCTAAGGAAGAAATGCTTGCACAAGGATGGAGTTGCTAAGAACTGATGCCAGAGAGTCATGGCACAAACATTTTCACCTTGACCCAGTTCTCCATCCTTCTGAACTCCTGAAATAGCTGTGATTTTGATTGATTCATACATTTTATGCATGTTTGCTGTGCAGCTGGAAAACAAGCAACAGAGCTTCAGACTTTCAGGCTTTCTTTGGAGATTGATGCAGAATTTGGACAGATTCTCCAGAAACACAGTGGCCAGGGTGATTGAATCTCTCAAGCATAACAAGGAGGAGATATCATGGGGAGATGATATGAACTTTCTCAGTTCAGTGATGAGGACTGGCAGCAGAAGCCTTAAAATAAATGCTTGATTTGTTGAGATTGTGCACTTTTTTGGGCCTCTTTCCAGAACTGAACATATATAATGGAAGAAGTTAAGCAACCTCTGAAACTTTGCAAAGTCACGATGTATGAACTGATGGTAAAAGAAAGTGAAGGCTGACTAATAGAAGACAAATTAAAATGTTTGGAGGATTCATAGTGGATATAGGGATAAAAAAATATTTCCCAAGAGAGAATATATATAAATCAGCATAAAACAAAAAATAGCCTTTAGGATTTTGTCTGGGGGTGCAACCCCAGCTCAGTGGAGTGTGAAGCACGACAGGCCATCTCCATACTATGGTTCATATGCTCTTCTAGGAACAGGCACAGTTGCTCCAAGTAACTCTGGAGTAATCTCAGTGCTCACTGAGAGACATTGAGTATGAAGAATGAAGGGAAACTCCTTAAAATAAAGGCCAGATGAGACACTTAGCCTTAAAGCTGCAAGAGCTATTGAAATAATTGCTAACTCCTTAACCTTTCATGAAGAAATTAGCTGAACTGTAAAAAAATGAAGGATTAAAAAGTGGGGAGGGGGGAGATGGAGAAAACTAGTCAGAGGAAGACACTTTTAATTTGCAGCCTGCTCTCTTCATCAGAATTACTTTAGGATAATCAGGCAGATGCGGATGTTTCTTGGAAGGTAATGCTTGAGTGGTGAAGGTAGAATATGATGCTTAGATAAAACATGCTTGCAAATTTGACAGGTTACATTATCTTTTATTGACATCCAAACAGAACTGCCAGACTCTGGAGGCTTTATTTTTACATCAGCCTCTTTTTTTTATGACATCTGCCATCTTTAGAAATTAAACAAACTTTTTATTGCTGAGTTTTAGCAGATTATCTCAAGCAGTCTTGACTGCTTCTTGGTAAATTGTGTGATATGTGATGTATTTCTGACTTTAACCTGTATTTTCTTCTCCTTTTCTTCTTTTTCTCTAAAATAATTCAAAATAATTTATGAAATTCACTCTGTGTTATAATCTAGCTTTGATCTGGTGAGACAATACCAAGGCGAAATAGAAAAAGATGGATTATAGTTCCTACAATAATAGACTTGCAGAAAAAAAAAAACCTTGTACACTTTATGAAATGAAAAAGATAAGAGCATGAATTAATAATACTTTAACAGCAGTGGCACAAAATCCTTGAACAGTAATGCTCCAAAACTACTCATATTGATTTAAAATCTATATTTAAGACAGCTAGGTTTAGAAGTCCCTCTTCAGCCACATCAGATATAGATTTTCAATTTACAGGATTATTTTAAATTTTGGTCTTTGATTCAGAAAATATCATATAAAGGTTTCCACATTTAAAAGTAAATTCCTTTCTTTTGCTCCCTCAAATTATGCTAGTTAAAGTGTAACACCATCACTAATAAATGCTTCTGTATGATCATGTCAAAGCAGAGCTGCTACATGGCCCACAGAGGCCTTGTCCCAATCTGCATGCTTGTAGACTTTGGACTAAGGGAAAACCCTCTGTGGATACAGATCAGAAGAAGATGAGGCTTATGGAGCACTTAAGATCACTGTGTGCCAAATTCTGCCTGAGGTGATGTGTACTTATTGGTTACCCCAAGGGTTTGTGTTCATGCAAGGGCAGAGTTTGTCAAAATCATTTTACTACTAATAAATAGACATTGATCTACTTAGAAATGAAGTTAGCCAGTTCTTTGCTTTATATTGAAGTATCAGCATAAGATAATTGATTATTGCTTTCTTGAATTCCAAAATAGTTCTTGAGGACTTTGCTGGAAGCCTGTACTGTTCATTCAAAGGGAAATGATCACAGCCTGCAGCTGATGTGTAATTAGTACAGTGTCACTTTAAACAGCAAATTAATTCACAGTGGTTAGGTAAATTGTAACACATACACACATCTATTTTTCTGCAAAATGACTGCAATTTTTAGTGTGCCCCAACAAAACCTCCCTCTCCGAAGAAAAGGGTGAATTGGTGTGGAAGAGATGTGAAATTTAATTAGAACTAAAGGGTATTTGTCGCAAACTCAAAAAATTGTTACAAAGCATGGAGGCTGGGAAAAAAAATTGATTCTAACAGTGACAAGAAATTTCTCCCTTAACTAATGATAGTAATGGGTAGAGAAGACAGTATCCAGATCCAAAGGGAGGTGCTAATTTACATTTAATGGCTTGAAGATGAGGAAAAATCCCTCTGGCTTGAGTTCAAATTCGTATTCTGTGGCTTCAGTATTCCTGTAATGTGTTTCTGAAACTGAAAAGTAATTCTCTTCTCACTTTGGGTCCAGCCACACCACTGAATTTTATGTGTGGGCTTGGTGGTGGAAGTCAGAATTCCTCTCAGTTTAGGGGTTTGATTTGATGACCAGGTATGGAATGGCATCTCCTCATTCTGGAGAAAGAACCTTTTGGACACCTCTGAGGTGATATGAACACATTGTGTTCCTGCTCCTTATGCAAACCACAGAAGTAATGACTGTCTGGCTAATGACATCTGCCAGTGATGGCTCTTGAATGACTCACTGTGAGGATTACACTGGCCAGCTTAGCTGAAAGGACAGATTTCAGTGATCTTTCACTGCAGCTTCCATCTTCCTCTCACACTGGGCAAGAGGGGAGTAAAACACCAGGCAAGTGATGATTTGCAAATCTCTGTCTCCATTCCATCAGTATTCATCATGACTCAAAGTTTATAGCTGCAGAGTGAAAGATGATTGCACTGTTAGACTAGGGAAATGAATCCTGAGGAATGAGCAGGTTTCCCATTTATCCATAAATCAACTTATACTTGTTGGTGGTATAAAACAGGTAAAAGGATGCTCTGTGTACAGCAGGTAGCTTGCTAATACATCTTGCTTCCTGTCTGAGGTGTTGCACAGAGCAAACAATGAGACCCTTCCACAGAGCCTTGTGGGCTCAGACTAACTTCTCTCAGAAATGCCTTCAGTGAACAAAAAATGAGGAGACACAAAAGGAGGAAATGCAGAATAATTAAGCAGAATCTTCTCTAACTCAAAATATTTTCATGCTTTTTCCACAGGGCATCAGCAAATCTTTAAGGATGCAATATCAGCTCTAACCTTGAATTTCCTTGCTGTAGAAATGGGATGGAATGAATCATTTAGTTTTATCTGGACATACTTTTTCTGTAAAAGCAGATTAATTCTGGGTCCCAAGTTTCTAGTACTCCGTGTTTTGATTTCCTTTTAGTGCCTATATAGGCACAGTTTAGGGAATTGGTAAGACAGATGGAGCTTGGTTAGCATGATTTTTTTTTTTTCACACTGAATGTAAAAGTGGTTGGGTTTTTTTTTACTATGCAGCTGAGATATGAAAGGCAGGTGGTTTGAAAGAACTAATTTCTAGATAAATGATACAATTCATAGCAAAAATCCTAGAATACTTGCATGAAAAGATATGTGTATTCTTCATGTGGCAGACTAATAGCTAAAAACTGTTGTTGCACTCATTATTAGGAGACCTTAAGAGCTATGTTACTGTCAAAAATACTGATGGCATTCCTTTTGATGCCCTCTTAGGGAAAGACCTTTTAATTCATAGCTTTGTCCTTTGCCTAATCTGAGGTCTGACCAGTTGAACTGTACTTTATTCCATGCGAGATAAATCTGGAAATGAACAAACTGATAGCTGTGACTTTTATACTTTTATTTGAATTAGATAGGAAAGCTTAAAAAAATTTAAACTCTTTTCAACAGAAGTTTGACATTTTAGAGCAAACAGCTTATGTAATTTGCTTAATTCTGTTAATGTGAGTGCCTGAACAGGCATTCAGTCGGTCATCTTCATAAAAATAGCAGCTAAGTACTCTTCATTTCCTCACCTGCTTCTTCGAGTTTGTTTGGAGAAGCAAAAGTACCAAACAAAGTAGAAACAGCATAAAAGTAATATGTGAAGAGTAAGAGACAAAAAAACCCAATAAATCTGCAAAAGATTTTTTGAACTGAGATAGCAATAATCTTGTCTTATGCACCTGGCTTCAAAGTGCTGATCTTTATTATAATGCATAGCAATATATTGTACTGGAGTCACACACACATATGTATATGTATATGTATATGTATATGTATATGTATATGTATATGTATATGTATATGTATATGTATATGTATATGTATATGTATATGTA
>NC_031769.1:85320088-85324058 GCF_001522545.3 Parus major
GATTTTCAAGCTCTGCTTTTAAAACCATTTCAGTCAGGAATGAAATGTAAGTCCACAGGGAAAAGTACACATAGAAGTAAATACTGTGCTCATAAGAAATTCAACAACAGCTCAGAATATATTCGTTAGCATTAATTTATGACTTGAGTTGAGCAAACAGTAAAAAAAACATGCTGTCCTGTGAATATCTGCTTGGATTCACAAGTGAATTTCAATTTAACTCTTTGAACGATATCAAGGGGCTGTTTGCTGTGGATATTTGGTACAGAGATTTATTAGCAGAAACTGCTCTCATCAATGCCCCCTTTAAATTCATAAGTTTGGATGTTCACCAAAAGTGGTGTCTTGAGCTGTGTATCTGCAGTGTCAGTTAGTTAATTAGACAACTAACCTCATCAAGAATAAGTTTTACATGGCTTATATAATTAAGAAATGCAGTGTGATTTACAAATGTTCATAACTTCTTATGAGTGAACTGCAGACCTGGAATTATTAATTATGAAGGCATTCATAAGTAATTTTGCATAACAAATTTGGAAATGTTGTGATCCATGTAAGAGCAATTTGCAAACAAGAAACAAAAGGCAGCATTTGTTTTTACATCATTAGTTGCTAATTATTTGCCTAGCTTTATCTCCTATTGAAAGAACAGGTGCTGGCAAAGTTGCCAAAGAAATGCTTTCAGCCATCAAGATCTGGAGATCATGCTTCAAAGTCAGTAGGGCTGAATCCAACTGCTGTGAGCTGGCATGTCTTTGCTGAGGTCAACTAAATGGCAGCTTTAGATTCCAAGTCAGAACTTGGCTTTTCTGCCCCAGGTTGGCAGCAACTCAGGTGCTTTTTCCATTTGCTGTGTTGACAGTACCAATAGCACACAGTGTTATCTGTGCACCTGATTTCCATTCTTCTCCACTTCTCTTTTGCAGATTGACACATAGGTTGAATTCAAAAGTGCAGGAAAAAAGCTTTGCCTGCGAAAGGAACCTGCACACCAGAGGGTTTGCTCTAAACTATTGTGAGACCTCCGGCTACAACACAGGACATGGGAGCTTTTCTGAACCCTCGTGTCTTGTGTTGCAGCCAGAGGGGCACATCTTTTCAACAGAGTCTGCTATAAGGAGAAGAAACCAACGTGAAAGAGATGTAAAGAGAAAGTGAGAGACAGGTACAGGCATGGGACTTGACTGAACATCTAAAGAAGCAGACTAAGGAATGTGATCCTTGGCATTAGCCTTTGAAGCTTTCTCCTAGATCCAGATTTCTGCCTGGTCTTAAATGCAGATTGAAAATTCTGAATCAGGTAGTAAAAGTTACTGTACTTACAATGATAATGTACTTGCCACTGGCATTGCTATTTGTGGTTTTGTTTCTGCAAATTTGACTCAGATCCCTGAATGAAACACTAAACCGTTTGCAATTATCTCATGATCTGTCCTTTTGAAACTCAGCTGTTTTGTGTCTGTACTTCAGTAGTTGTAGGTATGAGCTTTCCATAGAAATAGAACTAGAATAACTATTTTCACATGTTTTAAGCAGAGAGCATGCCTATGAATAGCATAGAACTTTTTGTTTCTCATTGTGACAAATTTTTCACTTTTTTTAGCAGCTGACTTCAGAGTGTGCCTCATCTTGGCTAGGAGCTGCAACACAATTTCTTTGTTTTGGCTTAACTTTGCCAAAACGTTAAACTTTTTTTAAAACATTGCATGTCTTTTCATCCCATCCTTTAAAGTGTACTCAGCTGAAATCTTCCTTTTTAGTGTTGCATTGTATTGGATACACTGGGATATAATGTTTAAAATATATGGATTAAAAAATATATTGAAATACGGAAATACTCAGAAGAAGATTTATATTTTGAGTTGTTAAAATAACATAATAGGGATGATTAAAAATATTTGTGTTCCAGTCCTTCCATTTGGACATCTTTTAGGAAGCTGCAAAGCTGCAAAGACATGTCTCCTCATGTGTCAATAGACATTTAGATTTTAGTGTAAAAGCTGAATAATTTAGAATATGTTTCCAGACTGTCTCTGATCACTCAGACTTTGCCCCATTCTCTATTGATTGATTTCAGTGTCAAGACACACAGAACAAAGCTCTGATCAAGGAGTTAAGAACTGCAGGAACTAAACCTTGGGTCATCATAAGACAGTTTTGAAGACTGCCTTACCAGACAAATACTCTATTTTTGTACTCCATTTTGGATTACTGTTTCCCAGAGGGGGAAAAAATAAAAGGTACTTTTAAGAAATGTAAATAAATATTCTCACCTTCACTTCTCTGATCAGGCTCAGTGTTTCCTGCATGCTTTGCGTAAGTTATAGTTTAAATGAGAGCAAGTGCTTTCATTAAGAAGGTGGCCTCCTGGGTCACTGGCTGACTTTTCAATGCCATGTATACTTTTCTGTTTGATCTCCTGAGCTTTGGTGCAAGTCAGCAGAATGAATTAGCAAAATAACCCACAAGAGCCCACTAGTCCAATGCCATCTATTATCCCATTGATTCCCACTGGGTTGAAAAGCCCAGTTGTTGCATCTCTGTGTGTGCATGTCTCTGCCTCCCGCACTTCTTTCAGTACTGAAGGATAAAACCTGATAATACTGAAAAATTTTGCTAGAGGATCTCCATCTCTCGGTATTCTCAAATACAAGCCATGTTTGGGCATCTTCTGAGGGGAAAAGGAGTGAGAAAAGCTTTCTCATCCCAGTGGAAAGCCTTGGAGGTGTCAACGCTTCAGGAAAAAACAGGAACTCATGCACTGGGATAGAAAAACAGAATTCTGGGTATAAATTTCTGCAATTACAAAGTTTACTACAGCCTAAGCATTTTATCTAGTGTTTTTTCCCTTTGTAAAATATCCCATATGGGCTTGCAAAAATTCCAAGAGCTTCCTAAAATACTCAAAATGAAGGGTGTGCTTCAGGGTTTTTTCAGTGATCTTTATTCAAATACTTTGCTTCCTATTGCATACATTAGGTTTTGCACTTGAATTACAAAGCAAATGGTTTGACAGAGAAATATGCCTATACTGTGGGAGAGGTGTAGTTTTTTGCTCTGGCATCTGCCAGCTAGACTGTATCAGTTGAGTAGAGTTTTGCAAGTAGTTAGCCATCAGACTGTAGCCAAACTCCTAGTTTAAAGAAAAAAACCCAGCAGTTAAGTATAGTTTAATTTTTTTTCCCCCAGGAATTATTGTGATTATAAACTGTAATTAGTGGTTTTAACTCAGCAATATTTCATTTCTCTTACTGGAGAAAAAGCTTCCTAGCTGAGCACCTTTCTTTGAGCTGTCAGTGTCTGCATTTAGAAAAGGAAAAGAGCTGTGATCGAAAATGGCTAATTTCTTGGCAGTTTAGATGCACACCCTGCCAATCAAGAAAGCTGAGGCCTCCTAATGATATTAAAATAACAAAAAAAGAAATTTTGTCAAACATTCAGGTGTTTTTCAGAGAACCTATTTGCTCAAGTGAGTTTTATTTGTTGGCAGTGGCTGAATGGTTGATTACAGTAGCTCTGCTAAATATCACTGCTGGTGCTTGAGATATATTTAGATTCAGCTCCCTCTGTCTCAGAAAAACCAGCAATTAAAATGCAGCACTGTAACATAACGTAACTGATAATAGGTATAGGGCTGAGGAAGCTTTGAGATGTTGCCAAATCTGCTATGGAAACCATGGATGAAGCATGAAAATGGTGGGAGCTATTTCTTCCTGTACTAGTCAGAGCCTGTACTCAGTTCTGTCAATGCAACATGCAGCAGTTCAGGGATTTTCCAGGGAATCTGAAGGAGTTAGGTGCCTTTGACAGTAATAGTCACTACAGCATTAGTCTTACTGTCTATAGCTTATCTCCTTCACAAGATTTGCTTCGAATAATGAAGCAAAGCCTAGTCCTGAACATTCGTTTTAAAAGGCTCCTCTCCTCTCCTCTCCTCTCCTCTCCTCTCCTCTCCTCTCCTCTCCTCTCC